>NW_021703779.1:41510514-41705211 GCF_005190385.1 Monodon monoceros
AAGGCACTAGATTCTCTAAAGTGGCTAACTAAGGAGAACAGAGTCGATTCAACTCATTAAAGATTCAGCAGCTTCCTTAAAAAACTACAAATAGAACTACCATATGACCCAGCAATCCCACTACTGGGCATATACCCTGAGAAAACCAAAATTCAAAAAGAGCCATGTACCAAAATGTTCATTGCAGCTCTATTTACAATAGCCAGAGATGGAAACAACCTAAGTGTCCATCATCGGATGAATGGATAAAGAAGATGTGGCACATATATGCAATGGAATATTACTCAGCCATAAAAAGAAACGAAATTGAGCTATTTGTAATGAGGTGGATAGACCTAGAGTCTGTCATACAGAGTGAAGTAAGTCAGAAAGAGAAAGACAAATACCGTATGCTAACACATATCTATGGAATTTAAGAAAAAAAATGTCATGAAGAACCTAGGGATAAGAGAGGAATAAAGACACAGACCTACTAGAGAACGGATTTGAGGATATGGGGAGGGGGAAGGGTAAGCTGTGACAAAGCGAGAGAGAGGCATGGACATATATATACACTTCCAAACGTAAGGTAGATAGCTAGTGGGAAGCAGCCACATAGCACAGGTATATCAGCTCGGTGCTTTTTGACCACCTGGAGGGGTGGGATAGGGAGGGTGGGAGGGAGGGAGATGCAAGAAGGAAGAGTTATGGGAACATATGTATATGTATAACGGATTCACTTTGTTATAAAACAGAAACTAACACACCATTGTAAAGCAATTATACCCCAATAAAGATGTTAAAAAAAAAAAAAAAAGGATCCACCTTCCAATGCAGGGCAGGGGATATGGGTTCAATCCCTGGTCCAGGAAGATCCCACATGCTGTGGAGCAACTAATCCAGTGTGCCACGACTACTGAACCTGCGCTCTAGAGCCTGCGAGCCACAACTGCTGAGCCCATGCACCGCAACTACTGAAGTCCACACACCGTAGAGCCCGTGCTCCGCAACAAGAGAAGCCACCACAATGAGAAGCCTGCACACTGCAATGAAGAGTAGTTCCCGCTTACAGGAACTAGAGGAAGCCTGCACACAGCAACGAAGACCCAACGCAGCCAAAAATAAATAAAATTTTTTTAAATGCTCTGTAAGAGTAGATTTCAGGGACTCGTAGCACACATACACAAAAAGGTAACTATGTGAGAAGACAGATATGTAAATTAGCTTGACTGTAGTAATCATTTCACTATGTATATCTAATTGCCTAGTGGACATTACCAATGGCACATGAAAAAATATGTATCTCCAAAAAGGGAACCCTCCTACACTGTTGGTAGGAATGTAAATTGGTACAACCACTATGAAAAATAGTATGGAGGTTCCTCAAGAAACTAAAATAGAGTTGTCATATTATCCAGCAATCCCACTCCTGGGCATATATCTGGACAAAACTATAATTCAAAAAGATACATGCACCCCTACGCTCATAGCAGCACTATTCACAATAGCCAAGACATGGAAACAAGCTAAATGTTCATTGACAGATGAATGGATAAAGAAGATATGATATATATACATACACACACACACACACACACACACACACACACAATGGAATACTACTCAGCCATAAGAAAGAATGAAATGATGCCACTTGCAGAAACATGGATGCAACTAGAGATCATCATACTAAGTGAAGTAAGTCAGAAAGAGAAAGACAAATACCATATGATACGACTTGTATGTGGAATCTAAAATATGACACAAATGAACTTATCTACAAAACAGAAACAGATTCAGAGACATAGAGAACAGACTTGTGATTGCCAAGGGGGAGGGGAGGGAAGGATTGGGAGTTTGGGATTAGCAGATGGAAACTATTATATATAGGATGGATAAACAACAAGGTCCTACTGTAGAGCACAGTGAACTATATACAATATCCTGTGATAAACCATAATGGAAAAGAATATGAGAAAGAATGTATATATATGTATAACTGAATCATTTTGATGTACAGCAGAAATTAACACAACATTGTAGGGACTTCCCTGGTGGCACAGTGGTTAAGAATTCGCCTACCAATGCAGGGGACACAGGTTCGATCCCTGGTTCGGGAAGATCCCACGTGCCGTGGAACAACTAAGCCTGTGAGCCACAACTACTGAGCCTGCACTCTAGGGCCTGCGTGCCGCAACTACCGAGGTCGCGTGCTGCAACTACTGACGCCCGCATGCCTAGAGCTTGTGCTCCGCAACAAGAGAAGCCACCGCAATGAGAAGCCCGCTCAACGCAACGAAGAGTAGCCCCTGCTCGCCACAACTAGAGAAAGCCCACGCACAGCAACAAAGACCCAACGCAGCGAAAAAAAGAAAAACAAAACAAAACAAACAAAAAAAAATCCACAACATTGTAAATCAACTATACTTCAATAAAATAAATTTTAAAAGAAAAAGAAGTCCAAGGATCAATATCAGTATCAGACAAATTTTAACATAATATCATTTCAAGTTAAATAAGAAAATAACATCATGTAATAATATAATAGATGTCTAAAAAGTAATTGCTAACATTTAAAACCAAATCCTAATAAATGCATTTTACAATATAAAAAAGCCACTCCCTATCCACACTGTTACCCCATCCTCCAAGTCCTGAATCCATAGGGGCTACCCCAGTGTATTACTGTCCCTATTCCCCCAGATTGTGTATGGTCTTACACTACAGACATGCTGAGCACTTTCCACAATAATACTAAGATATTATACATTTTATATACTATATGTATTATATATTATCTCCATCTTACAGATCAGGAAACTGAGGCTCAGAAGGAATAAGGAATTTAACAAAAGTCAAACTATGTTGGTGTGAAATAAAGGAAAATAAATATATTGGTCTCTGCCCCCAGCTCCTGACACAGAGCTCCTGAAACCCTTGTAAATTCCTACATGATAAGAGCATTAGCAGCACCTTTATTTTACTGAAGCGACTCTGGGTGGGCTCCTGGATGGTCACCAGAAAGACCAAACCATGATTAGGAGCTTGGCATTTTCAGCCCCAGGCCCCCATCCTCCAGAGAGGAGAGAGGGCTGGAAATGGAGTTAATGATCAATCATGCCTACGTGAGGAAGCCTCCATAAAATCCCAATAGCATGGAGTTCCAGGAGCTTCCGGGTGGGTGAACACATCCACATACCAGGAGGGTGATGCACCCCAACTCCACAGGGACAGAAGCTCCTGCACTAGGGACCCTCCCAAACTTCACCCTATGTATCTCTTCATCTGGCTGTTCATCGGCATCCTTTATCGTGTCCTTTAATAAACTGGTAAATGTAAGTAAGTATTTCCTTGAGTTCTGTGAGTTGCTCTACCAAATTAATCCAACCTGAAGAGGAGGTCGTGGGAACCTCCAAGTTGCAACCAAATCAGACAGAATTTGTGGGTAACCTAGGGACCTACTACTTGCATATGGCATCTGAAGTGGGGGGGGGGGGCAGTCTTGTGGGGCTGAGCCCTTAACCTGTGGGATCTGATGTGCTCTCCAGGTAGACAGTGTTAGAATTGAGTTCAATTGTAGGATACCCAGCTGATGTCACAGAGAATTGCTTGCTGTGGGAAAAACCTCCACATGTTTGGTGACCAGAGTGTCAGAAATCCCATCCTCTCCCTTCCCTGTGTCTCCCTGAAGTAAGGGAGACACAGGGAAGGGCGCGGGTGGGATATTTTTTCCTATACGCAAGAGGGAGAACTGGGTGATTTTTTCTAACATAGTTGGTAAGTGGTAGAGCTAAGTACCAAATGCAGGTAGGTCTGAATCTAAAGGGTGACTATTATCTAAGAAAAATCCTATCCCATATCTTCCTGAAGATTGTATATCTTCCTGAAGGCAGCTGTATTTCTCACAGCGTCTTCCAAAATCTCCAAACACCAATGACACACAGCCCCAAACACTGACCCTTAAAGAATCCAATTAAGGAGCCAAAGAAACCCCCATCAGAGTGTCGCTCGTCACCGGCCCACATAAACACGAGCAGCACAGCCCCTCTCCCAGTGATCGACAGTCACGTACCCTCAATCAGCAGCCTCGCAGGCCTCAATCACTATTTCCCTCAGGACTCACTAATGGCGCCACATTCCCAACATCGCTGGCAGCTGATCACTGACCTTCCAAAACTGCCAATGGCCAAATCATAGGGACTATCAGAGTATACAGAACCATCCCTCAGTCCTTGACTGTCAGGGTCAAGATATTTTTGTAAAGGGTCTGAGATTTTACCCTCTTAGAAGAGAACAAGTTTTAGAGATGCTGACAGAAGACATGAGATTCCTGGGGCAGAGACAAAGGAGTTTACTATTCACGGAGCAGCAAGCAGCACGTACATCATATCGGCACCCCATGTCCTCGAAGTCCCACAGGGGTGACATAGAGGGACCCTGGTGGATGCTGCACACACAGTGGATTTACATCACAGCCATGAAAAGCTGAATTTGGGGAATCCAGCCTGCTCTTTGTCCCAGAGGGAGACATTACCTCATCCCTCAAGGTTCCTCACTGTCAACGCAGCCCTGAGAAATGGCCAAGGTAATAAGTGGTCAGAGCCCATCTTAGACAACCAGGAAGTAGTCTAAGTTCAGGCTATTATACTGCACCCCACACAAAGGAGTTTAGACTGACTTTCGGATGTTTGGTGTCAGCATCAATAATGACAGCATCCAAAAGCAAACCCCATCCCCAGTGGAGAGACGTTCTATCCCCCAGTCTTTCCTCCATATACGAACACATAACCCAAAGGAACACAGTTCATTTCAGTTCAGAATTTGTTGTTAGACTTGACTGGGAACACCATGACATTGGTTTGGTGAAGTCCAATAGGTGGTAACATCAATCGCTAAACATAGCATAATCTGAGACCATTCAGGTGTTGGGGGAAGCAGATGAATTTGTATCGGTCAGATCTAAACAAGGTCATGCTGGCCCATGTGTTTGTACAGTTATGAGGGACGTCTGTCTTCAGGAGTTGACATTGATGGCCTCGGGCACAGTAGACTAGTTTAGGACCAGCCATGTTCTCATGAGTTTTTCTGTTTTTGTCATCCCAAGGAAGTGATGACACAACTGGTAGCAGGTCAGATTGCCAGCTGTCTGCTTGACTCTGGGAAACCACACGATTGTTTTGCCAGGCTGTAGTGCTCAATCTAGGGGACAAAGAACATTAACTGGCTCCCCATCTCGCACCTCTCAGGGTCTAAGATGTTCCTTCCCCAAGTACACACATTCCATAGCCATGAAATCGCTGTGTCCCATCCCAGTGCCTATAACTTCACTTTTATTCAATCATTTCCTGTTTGCACACAGACCTTTCATCCAGATGCAGGGTCAGGTGCAAGAGGACAAAAGGCATTTTTATAAAATTTACGGAGATTTTTTTTAATGTCTTCTATCTTGGCCCCTGTGGGCCACTGGAGGGGAATTCGGTAAGCAGTGTCTTCAGTCAAGTGGTCAGTGTTGTTATGATCTACGACCACGTCCATCCAACAAAAGAATCCAGGTGACTGAACCAGAATGAAGTTCAAATCCCCTAGGCCCCTTTTGGGCTGAGTTGCCACCCCTTTTGTCCTGACCATTACCCAGAAGGTATCCAATAGGCGATGATCCTTTTCTGGTGGCAGCCACATCCAGTGACCAAACTGACTTACTTAAGTGTGTGGACCAGAAAGAGGTAGAGAGAGGTAGAGTCTGAAATCCTTTTGAGTCCACTTTTGAGGAGGCTGTTCAATGTTCAACAATATAAGATACCTGCTGATGGTAGGGAGCACTGTTGGGTGCACCACTGTCAGACTGCAAACAGTCTGCATCAGAAACATAGAGATTTTTACTTTGTACCCAGTCTCTGATGGTGGATGTGTTACCATGTCCAAGGGAAAACGGCAGTGATCTGAGCAGCACAGACTCCATCCGCTGCTTGATTCCAATTGGTCTCATCAGAGAACAGGCCCATACTATGGGCGTCTACATCAGTCACCCAGACTGACCTCAACCACTCACCATCCATTACAGATTCCCACAGGCCACCATCATTGTCCTCAGAAATCCCCATTCACTCTCACCAGAGACCCTCTATCAGACAACCTCCTCCATCACCATCTCTCAAGCCCTAAAATTCAAATCAAGTTCCAATTCTATGCCAACTGCTGTTCAGCTGCTTCTGAGAACCACTTCCATTTCCAGTCCCCACCACTAAGATCACCTTTTCTAAGGGCTGCTCTTTTTTTCACAGGTACAGTGAGGCCACCATTTCTGTCCAGCATGAGAAAGCTAAATTGCTCTAAAGCTGTGATTTTCCAACTTTTTAAAGTATCATAGCCTTTTCAAAAACAGAAAAGGGGAAAAAATTAAAAGAAAAACAGAAAAGGGGGAGTGCTACTTGTGGAATTTGGTTTTCCTCGTTGAGCAAAACAAGGGTCAGTCAAGGACAAGACCCTGCCTTTTCTGCCACTAGCCGCCCCGCCCCCAGCTCAAGTAGACCTGCTTACTGGATGATAAATGTGTCAGTCAAAGCAAGACCCTCCCCTCAACTGCCAATAGACCCGTGCTACGCAGGGCCCCGTGGCTCAGACATTCTGACTCGTTGGAAAGGCTATCAATCAAGTCCCCACTCCCGCCCCCTGCTCGCAGATGAGCGGCGGGTCCAGAGCCTGCACTCACAAACAGGCTGGCTGGTCAATCAGTCCTCCACCCTCTCGCTCAGCACACCCAGTGCCCCAGGAGCAAGAGCCCTTGATTGGCCATCTGCTGCCCTTTCAGATGGAGGACCCACCCTCTAAAGGTGGCAAAGCTGCTGTGATGAACAGCTGATTAACCCAAGGGCTGTCACTGGCCCACAGATCTGTCACGACTGGCTCCACCTCTTCCCAGACATCTATTGACACGAAGACGGGCGTGCCTGCAAACAGGCTCTGCGCTCATCCCAGCTTCCCTCTGCTGGTCCTTTTAAGGTGTCCGGTTTGGAGCCCAGTCTCCACCAGGGAAGAGAGACCGTGGCGCAGTGTAGGTTTCCCAGACTGTAAGAGCGCAGAGGGAAAGAGTCCCTACGCAGCCACATTCTGGAAAAACAAAAACCTGGGGGTGGGTCCAAAACACTTTTAAAGATTAACTCAGCGAGCTGCTTCTTTGGAGTTCTCACCTAGCGCTTAGGTATTGGCTTTCCTTCAGACTGCATGGGAAATTTTACCTGCATGTGTGCATGTCTGATTTTTTCAAAATATACTTGAACTTTCTGTAATTGTGTTTTCTGTAAGATTCTGTAATATGGTAATGGTGGTGAGTAATTCACTTACAACTCTAGTTTGAGTTGAAAAACAAAAGTAGTAAAAATAACCATAACTACAATACTCTTATTGGTTACACAATGTAAAAAATATATAAACTGTAACATCAAAAACCTAAATTGTGAGGAAAAGTGTAAAGTTTAGGAGTGCTATTGAAGTTATCAGCTAAAAATAGGGTGTTATAATTTCAAGATAATTTACAAGCCTCGTGGTAACCATAAGGGAAAAACCTGCAGTAACTACACAAAAGAACATGATAAAGAAGTCAAAACATACTGATACTGAAAGAAATCAAAACACACAAAAAAGACAGCAGGATAAGAAATAAGGAACAATGTGTCTACAAAACAGCCAGAGAATAATGAAAATGGCAATAGTAAATCCTTACCTATCAATAATTACCTTAAATGTAAATAGATTAAATACTCTAATCAAAAGACATAGATAAAATAGATTAAAAAATACAAGACCCAACCATATGCTGCCTGCAAGAGACTCACTTTGGTCTTAAAGACACATATAGACTGAGAGTGAAGGGATGGAAAAAGGTAATTCAAGCAAATGGTCACACACACACACACAAAAAGGCAAGTGTAGCTATATATCAGACAAAATAGACTTTAAATTAAAAATGGTAAATTTTATTAATCAAAAGCCTTTTTCAGGGTCAGATCCCAAATGGCCCCTCTGAGCTTGTTTTTTCAAAATGAATCTCCCCCCAAAGAGGCCACATTTGTAGGGCAAGTGGAATTTTCTGAAAAAGGGAGAAAGTGGATTCTAGGTTAGAAAAATAGCGGCCCAGAGGTTGTTATGACTTAGAATCTTGGCAGAAACAGAGGCTGGAAACTGTGGAAATAATGTTTTTCATTTAGATGGAATTTGTTCAAATACACACACACACACACGCCAAACCTCGGTGTGACACCTGGCCCCAAACCACCATTCCTGCCACGTCTTGATGGGTTTAGGGTTTTTGAAGATTTCCTCCATCTCCCCTTCCTCTCTCCTTTCTCTTCTTCCTTTCTCTCTCCCCCTCATTAAAATAACAACCTAGTTTATTTTTGTTTAATTGCTGGTAGCATGACCTCAATTACAAGGACAACACAACTAATGCAGTTTGTGTGTGCTGTAGGGGGAAAAAAACTCCAAAAGAAAAAAAAACCTAGAGAATGAATAGTAAGGGGGATTGTACCTTTAAACGAGGGGAGTCCTCTTTGAGAAGCTGATGTTTAGCAAAACACTTGAAGGAGGTGAGGGAGTTGGAAAGAGGATAAAAAGACAAGGCTACAGCATTTCAGGGCCCCAGTTCAGGGCCTCTAATTGACACCTCGCGGCATTTGTTGATGGCTGCTCTGCTCTTTTCCTAAAGTTCAGCTGAGACCCTGGATCCTCATTCTGACCCTGTCAGAGTTCCCCAAACTCTCTCTACCTTTGAGGCAATTGACTCCAAGAATCCTGCAGCTTTTCTGACAACTGCTACCTAAAGTACCTGACTGGCCTAAGTAATTTTTCAAACCTTGCCTACTGGAACCACAACTCTCAATACCACACCCTAAACCTCTCAGTAGTGACTGCCAGGTTTCCAGAACCACCTTCCATACCGAGTCCACAATCTGAACATCCCCAAAACCATAGTTGCCACAAGTTCATTTTATAGGGCACTTCCATGGCCACTACATTAATGTTAATGAGGATTCATTCATTCAACCAATATTTACAAACACCTAATCTGTGGCAGGCAGTGTTATAAGTACTCTCAGATTAATCCTCTCAAGATCCTTAGGAGGTAGTTAATGTCATTAGCCCGAGTTGATAGAGGAGGAAAATGGGAATATAAGGTCACACATTGGATGTGGAGAGGGCTGTGATTTGAACCCAGTCTGGCTCTAGAATCCATGCCCTTAACCCCTGTGACTGTCTTGCAATCATGGGTCTTGTTTCAAAGTTCTCTCTTCAGTTGGGCACTTCCCTTATGTCTTTCTTAAATGTCAGCTCAGTGAGGCCTTTTCCATGGCCATTCTAGCTAAAATTTACACACACACACACACACACACACACACACACACAAACACTCACTATACCCTTTCCTGCGTCATTTTTCTCCTTAACCTTTATCACTATATTATACATTTTATTTATTTATCTAGCAGTTATTACCCCAAATGGTTATTTGTTCTTTACATTTAATATCTGTGTCCTGCACTAGAACTCAGCTGCAAAAGGGCAAGGATTTTCCGCCTGTTTTATTTGCTGCTGTATCCCTTGTCACACAGTAGGCACTTGGTAAATATTTGTGGAATGAATGAATGAACCCTTCCCTTGTGGAATGAAAGAATGAATAAGTGAGTGAATGAACCCTTCCAATGATGGCTGATTCCAGGCTGCCTTGCTTGGATCCTGGTTGGCTCTGGATTCACCCCTCTGACTCCCATGCTTTTGACCGCAAGTGTATTGGCTCTGTTTACAAATGTTAACGTTTAAAATCAGAATTATACCAATTCAGATTAATTTCTGTTGAGGAAGTTTGCCCTGGAGTTAATTCTGAGTCAATGTAAATTCTTGTTCAATGCCGTACAGTGGCGAAGTTAACCCAAAGCCAATTTTGTCCATTTTCACTTTTCTGAAATTGTTTTCAGTGGGATGAATCATTTTCGGGTTAATATTTACAGTGATAATTAGATCCACACATCAGTATTCTTATCTGTGTCATATTTCAGCAATAATAGCTTTGCCCCTGATATCTCCTTGCCCTCAGGCTGCTCTTTGAACAGCTCAGGCACATTCTTGCTTTGGGGACTGTACTGGTTGTTCCCTCTGCCAGAAATGCTCTTGCATCTGTAGTTCATCTCTTTCTTTCTTCACATGTTTTTCCTCAAAAAAAAAAATTGCCTTTCAACAAGTCCTAAGCAGACTACCCTATTCAAATACAATTTTCTCCCATCCTGCACTCCTGATCCCCCTTACTGCTGTTATTTATTTTTTATTGAGATATAATTGATTTACAGTGTTTCAGGTATACAGCAAAGTGATTCAGTTATATATATATACATATGTATACATATATATGTACATATATATTTCAGATTCTTTTCCATTATAGGTTATTACAAGATATTGAATATAGTTCCCTGTGCTATACAGTAGGTCCTTGTTGTTTATCTATTTTATATATTGTAGTGCATATCTAATCCCAAACTCCTAATTTATCCCTCCTCCGCCTTTATTATTTTTTCTTTTTTGCGGTACGCGGGCCTCTCACTGTTGTGGCCTCTCACTTTGCGGAGCACAGGCTATGTCTGAATTGCAAAAAGCAGTAGCTCTCTTGATATCTTTTGAACGGAATGTTGCTGACAACAGGCAAAAGTGGAATTCAAGAGGGAATCTTATGCTAGAGAAAGAAACATTGTTGCAATAATTCAATTCTGTCTTCTTTTTTTCTTTTTTCTTTTTTTGCGGTATGCGGGCCTCTCACTGTTGTGGCCTCTCCCGTAGCGGAGCACAGGCTCCGGACGCGCAGGCTCAGCGGCCATGGCTCATGGGCCCAGCCGCTCCGCGGCATGTGGGATCTTCCCGGACCGGGGCATGAACCCGTGTCCCCTGCATCGGCAGGCGGACTCTCAGCCACTGCGCCACCAGGGAAGCCCCCCGCCTTTATTTTTAATTTAATGCATACTTATCACCTCCCAATACACAAATATAATGTAATTTATTGTCTTGTTTATTGTCTGTCTCCCTCTGCTAGAATAAAACTCCACAGGGGCAGGAAGTTTTGAATCTTTTGTTCCCGGCTGTATCCCCACTACCTATAATAGTGCCTGGCACCCAGTAGGCACTCAATTAATATTTGCTGAATGAATAGCTCCTGTTCTTCTGAGCTTTATTTGTGGCAAGTTTTCACCAAGTCTAATATTTCAAGATTGCAGTTTGCAGGTTCATGTTTGGTTGAGAGCATTGGTTCTGTTTTCCCTTAACACATTTTAAAGTTCACGGTTTTAGCTGTTGTCAGTTTGTTCTGCAGTGATTATGTCTATCAGTAATAGTCATTGTGAATCCGGTAAGATATTTTGTTTTTATTTCCTGGGTAATCCAGGAGAAAAACTGTACGCAATCCCCTTAGACAGTCCAGAATTGTCTGGGATGGGCTTTGCTAAGCTGGGTTTTCAGTCAGCTTCTGGTCAACTTTGTGTAGTGTGTAAAATCTAAACTCCTTCCAACAAGGACCTGCTGTCTAGCACAGGAAACTGTATTCAGTATCTTGTCGTAACGTATGATGGAAAAGAATCTGAAAATATATATAACTGAATCACTTTGCTGTACACCTGAAACTAACACAACATTGTAAATCAACTATACTTCAAGTTTTTAAAAAAATCTAAACTCCTTCTAACCATGGCCCATGGGGCCCTACAGATCTGGCCCATGACCATCTCTATAACCTCGTCTCTAACCACTCTTTTGCTGGATGATTCCAGTGATTCTAGTAAGCACCGTATTCCAGCCACACTCGCTTTCTGGCAGAATTTATCTCATCTGTTGGTTTCCATGCTTGTTTATCCTCTGTCTCACCCACAGCCTTGAGGTAAAGTCCATGAGGACAGAGACTGTCTTAGTTTGGCTCCTTCCAGAAGCTGACCCTGAGACAAAGATTGAAGTCAGTAGTTTATCTAGGATGTGTTTCCAGGAAGCACCTGTCAGGCAGTGGGGAAGTGAGGAGGTGAGACAAAGAGGGGAGGGCAGCCGATGAGGAGTGTTATTAAACGACTTAGTGCTGTGGGCAACGGGACTTGTTCCCACTGTGGAGTTCTGGAGGCCAGTGGAGAACACACAGCTCGGGGATGTCACATCTGAGGGGCAAGGGGGCAGGGGTACTTATCTACCAGCTCTCGTCGGTCATTGGCTGAGGGCTACTGCCAGGAGGTGTTCATTTCCTGGCCCCTACAGCCTGCCAGGCCCAGAGGCAGAATGGCCTTATGCAGCTTGAGAGAAGTCCTCCAGCCAAGAGATGCAGACCCTGGCAGTTGGCAGTTGGCCAGTGCACACCGGAGCAGTGAGGGAGCTGACAGTGTCTGCCACAGGGACTGTGACTGTCTTGTTCACTGGGCCTTGCACATAGTACGTGCTCTATTAGACTGAAAGGTGAAGCTGGTTCATACCTGTTATTTTGCCAGAGCAAAGCTGGGCCCCATACATCAAGGTTCAAATATCCTTGGGGCCAAACAGTATGGTGAAAACATTGAGTGTAAGGTCTCTGACCACTCACACTGGCCTCCACTCCCACCCTGGGAAATTCCTGAGGACAGGGATCCTGGTATCTGTCATGCCTGGCACTGTCAGGGTTTGACACATAGTAGGCACTCAACTTCCACCCCTTCATCCCAATGTGGTCCTTAAAATGTCAGTCAGTCACCAGAATGGCTACAATGAAAAAGATGGGGAGTGCTGAGTGATGCTGAGGATTCACCACTGGGGAAGTGTAGATTGGAGAATTGGCATGATTTACAAAGCTGATCATATGTCTACTCCCATGATTTAGCAATTCCATTCTTAGGTATATGCCCAAGAGAAATGAGTGCATATATCCATCAAAAGATATATACAAGAATGTTCACAGAAGAATTATTCTTAATAGCCCCAAATAGAAAACTACCCAAATGCCCATCAACAGTGGAATAGATGAAGTGTGGTCTATTCATGGCAATGCAAGAGAATACAGCAGTGAGGATGGGCAAACTACTAGTTACATAACAACGTGGATCCATCTTGCAAACATCACGAGATTGAACGTTGTTAGAAGTCCAGAGAGTGATTACCCTTGGGGGAGGGGGGTGGACTTGAAGGGAGCTTCTGGCGTTTGTTTCACATTCTCTTTCTTGACCTGGGTGCTGGTCATATGGGTGTGTCTAGTTTGTAAAAAGTAAATGAGCTCTGTAAACTTACGGTGTGTACACTTTTCTGTATGTACATTTTAATTTAATGATTTAAGAAGAGGTGGCCAGTGTGGCTGGGGCCCATGAAGGAGAGGAAAGGTTGCTGTCAGAAAGGGGGCAAGGACATGAATTTTAGGATTTGGTGTAAGTGCAGCTTCTTGTTTGACCAGAATGGAGGCTTCTTGAGAGCTTGATGAGGAGGCGGGGTGGGGGGGGGGGGCAGAGGGGGCGATCAGAAATGCTCTTCCTCAGGGGCTGTAAGCCTGAAGGGCATTGATGGTAGGGAATGGCACCTATACCAGAGGTAACAATACCAGTGTGTTGCAGCACATACTGTGCCAACCCCTGCTCTAAGTGAACAGATATACCCAAATACCTGCCCTCGTGGAGCTTACATCCTGGTGGGGGTTAGTGGGGGGACATATTCTCTGGGCCAAGGGTAGCTATGGCTGCAACAGGCTGAGGTTTATTATGGGGGTATTCCCCTCATATACTCAGGTACTTGGTGGCTGGGATAACACGCCCCTTTCACTTCCACAGTCCCCGTAACTGTCGGCTGGAGAGTGGAGAGTGCTCGCTTTACACATTAGTACTCTCTGCTTTGGAGCTGCCCTCGAGTTGGGAGACTGGCTCCACAAGGAAGCATTCAGGGAGTGACACTGCTCACTTCCAGGAAGGTTCACCTGGATATCACTCCCACCTTAGCCTCATACAAGTGAACTAGGACTCCTCCTGACTCAGAAGCTAGGGTTAGGGGCATCACCTGTAGTGGTGGGTCCATCAGGCCAGATGTTCTTCGGTAGCCAGTGACTGGGGGCTCCTGCCCTCTCCGACACCCCAGGCAGGGACATGCACAGAGATGGCAGCAATGAGCATGTGATATGGGAATCTCATAGTGTGAGCTGTGGAAGGGGGCCACAGGGGAGAGGGCAGAGATGCCAGGGGCACGAAGGGGAGCCCAGATGCCCAGACTTAATGGGGATCTAGGAGAGACTCCCTGGAAAGAAACAAAGAGCCAGAGCAAGTGTCCAACTCCATCTGCCAGATCCAGAGAGACGGAGACAGAGAGAGCCTGAGAATGAGCCCCTGACGCAAGGACGTGGCCTATTCCCAGAGAAAAAGAATGGGGGATGGGGTGGGCAGTGGAGAGAGACTTCCTGCTCGAAAGAGAGACACAGAAAGACAGAGAGAGAGATAAGGGGGCAGGGAGAGAAACAGACACACATGCACACACACAGAGATGTGCATCTTGAGTTAGAGACCATCCAGATTGGGGCAGAGGGGAAGAGAGAGGCATCCACACTCACCAAGACACAAGACAGAGGCAGAAACCCCAGAGATGAGAGAAACAGAGAAGAAGGCAGGGAGCGAGACAAACACTCACCCTCAGCAATATAAAAGCCCTGCTCTGACCCACCACCCTCAATCCCTGGTCACCCTGGCCCTTCTTCCAGCATAGGCGGTCCCAGTGTGGTAGCTTTTTTCTAAATACAGCTGCCATCAATTTCTTCTCATATGCTACACCTTGATCCAGAGAAGGCCTGAGCCACCACATAAAAAGCCCAGGCTACTCTGCTGGAGAGAGAGGCCACATAGAAGACTCAAGTACCAAACATGGGAATACAGAAGTCATCTTGGATGTCCAGCCCCGTTGAGCCTCCAGATGATTCCAGCCCAAGCCACCCAAGACCCCAAGAAGGAACATCTAGTTGAGCCTGGTCAACCACAGGACCATGAAAGGTAATAGTAAATTGCCGTTTTAAGCCACTGAGTTTTAGGGTGTTTGTCACATGGCAACAGATAACCAGAATACCCAGAAAAGGCTTTTAAAGCCTGACATCCCACTCCCACATCCCCCTTACAACAAAAGCAACACCAGCCAGTCACAGTTTCAGTCCCTTTAATTAGGTGCTCTGAAGAGAGGGCGGAATGGCAGACAAGGGGTGGAGAAGGTGGTGCTTCTTAAGCCCCTTTCAGTAACCGGTCAGTCCTCATCCTCTGGCAGCTGGATCTTGCTGGGGTCGAAGCAGTTGGAGTCCATGATGGGGAGGCCATTGGCCTCTCGGTATTTTACAAGCCTCTCAGCTTCCCGGCGGGCCCACTCCTGCATCCTGGAGGCAGCAGCGTGAGGGTAGACGTGAGGGAGCTTCAATGGACACCAATCCCCATCTTAGCTCCCCAAGGACAGGATTTCTGGCAGTCTCCTTCAATCTCCACCCCTGCTTCTGCCCCGACCCGTCCCACTCTCTTTGACACCCCATGCACCTGTAGTCAGGCAGATAAGCCACAAAGGTGCTGCCAAGGACCAAGATGATGGAGAAGCCAAAGAAGAAGACGACCCGCATGTTCCAGAGGTCCACAGCAGGGTCCCTGTCATAACCGTGGGAGTCTGGGTTCTATGGCAAAGAGAAGAAGAGGTCAATGAGGGCTTCCCGCTGCTCCATAAAGCCTTATGCTGGCGCTGCATAACCTGGTCTCCAATTTCACCTTGGAGCAATCTCCCCTCCCTCCCTAAATTCCTCTCTGTTCTTAGGACTTGTCAAGCTCCTTCCCACCACAGGGCCTTTGCACCTGCTGTTCCCTCTGCCTGGAAAGCCTTTCCCCCAGATCTAGTCATGGCTGGATCTGTCTCCTCATTCAAGGTTTTGGCTTCACCATCACTCCCCTTAGGAGGCACTCCCTAGTCACCTTATCTATTAAGTTGAACTATAGAAAATTGCCATTTTTACAGGTCAAAAATGGCTCAACCTATTAACTCCCTACCCCCAAGTCACTCTCCATCCTCTTACCTTGCTTAACTTTCTAGCATTTACTAGTTTACCAAAGTAGCATATCCTCCAAATCCTCTGATCACATCATCTTATATTATTGATTACATACTCTTTATTACTGTTTGCTAACATTTTACATGTTTATTTTCCGTATTCTCCACTACTACGTAAGCTCTGTGAAAGCAGGGGCTTTATCTGATTTCCATACTGCTGAATCCCTAGCACCCTGAACTTAACCTGGCATTACAGCAGGCCCTCAATACATAGTTACAGAATGAATGAATAAATGAATAAGCATCCTATATATCACAGCCCCTCAACCAGAGATTAGTATTAATGAAGTACCTATTATATGCCAGGCCTTTTCACAAGCACAAACTGCACAATATCCCAGTGAAGTGGAAAGTGGCAAGAATAATTAACACCTTCTAATGGTGAGTACTTACTAAGTGCCACCTGCTGTTTTGAGCATTTTGATTCATTGAATTACACGAGGCAGGTGTACTGTAGTATTTTATTTTTTTAGAAGGTGTCCTAACACTTTCCCCATCTTACATAGAAATTGAGGCACCAAGGGGTTTAGCTACTTGCCCAAGGTCACTGCCTGTATTCCAACTCGGGCGTTCTGATTTCTGTCTCTGATATCGGTATAGCACAGCAGACCTGGCTCCACCACACATTCAGTTATGTGAGCTTGGACAAGTCACTTAACATCTTTATGCTTCAGCCTCCTCATCTGTAGAATGGGTACACTAATACTACCTACCTCAAAATAAGGTTGTTATGAGGATTGAGTTAATATATGTAAAGTGTTTCAAACACCTGAGCAAGCACTATATCAGTGTTTAGTATTACTGTTGTTATATTGCTTCAAACGTGTTTTGAGCACTGTCCACTTCAGGGTTGGTATCTGTCTGCAAAATAAGGCCAATCTCGCCTCTGGCCCTGAACCCGAAGGTGATCGGGGACAAAGGAGGAAAACAAGCTAGGCAAAATTCCCAAATCTTCGAGGATTTCGCCAGCTGCGCAATCTTCAGCCGACTAAGAACGTCCTCTACGGCGCCCATCCGCCGGTCCCCGATTGACCCTTCCGGCGTCCCGTATCCCCTCCCTCTCACCTTCTCGTAGAGGTTTTCGTCCTCGGGATCTGGGTCCTCCTGCCAGCGTAAAGTCGGTTCCGGCGGCCGCTTTCCCGCCACAGCGGACGGGGCGATCACAGCCCTGGAGGAGCTGGATTCCCAGCGAACACGGGCAGCCGGGAGCCCTCGCCTCGCCGCCACCGCCAAAAGGCGGCGGCCGCACAAACCTAACATCCCGGCCACCATGACAGACGTTCTGCAGTTTATCGGGGGCGGGGACGGAAATGTGACTGCGCAGCTGCAGCTGGTCCGAGCGCGAGAATTGTCGCTCCGCCCCTACCGCAATAGGTCCCGAGTCGAGATTTTGTTTTCAAAAGGGCGAAGCGTCCCCTTTCCCTCCCTCTGTCACGGCCTCACGGAAGCAACCATCTTCTTATCCTCTCAATCAGGCTATGGAATTTCTGACCGAAAGGCTGTGGAATTTCCTTGAAAATAAAGCGGTAACACTCGTGTGAATTCCGTTTCCAACCAATTGCACGGAGAGCTCCCTTGCCCTCTGGCGAGAAGGGCGGAGCTTCCGTTGCTCTTTCATCTTAGAAGGAAGCCAACTTTTTTTTTTTTTTTTTTTTTTGCGTTACGCGGCCCTCTCACTGTTGTGGCCTCTCCCGTTGCGGAGCACAGGCTCCGGATGCGCAGGCTCAGCGGCCATGACTCACGGGCCCAGCCGCTCGGCGGCATGTAGTATCTTCCCGGACCGGGGCACGAACCCGCGTCCCCTGCATCGGCAGGCGGACTCCCAACCACTGCACCATCAGGGAAGCCCGGAAGCCAACCTTTCTTAAAAGCGCCTCGCCGGATTGGCCAATTGCTGCTCCTTTTCTCGACTTGTGGGAGTTTGCATGGGGAGCGGGGAAATGGCGTACACTTGCCAATCAGAGCAAGCCGGGGCTGGCCGACGGCGGACGGCGACCAATAGACTGGGCAGGCCAGAGCGCGCTCCCTTAGTAGGTGGATGGTGGTTGAAGCGCCGGCTCCCTTCTTGTCGTCGCCATTTTGTGCTGGTGATCGCGGCCGGCTGGGAGTAGGCGGCAGTGGGTTTCCAGGGGAGGGTAGCGCGCCTCGCGCTTCTCCCCTCCCTCCCATCTCCGCCCTTCCCCCCCTCCTCCGCCCTTCCGCCCCTAGCCTCGGACTTGGTAGCTGCGCGGACCGGCTCCGGCTGAGCTGCGAGAGTTGGAGGAGGTGGCGGCGGGCCGAGGTGATGTCCGAGAGCCCTCCCTTGACAGCCCGGGCCGAGAAGGTGAGCGTCGACGCTGGTCGTGGGGGCGGAGGTAAGGGGCCGGGGTGGGGGAGGGGGTGCGTAGAGGAGGCGGGAGGGCGGACTGCGGGCGGCGGGTCTGGGCTTCGCGAAGAACCGATCGATGCTTGCACGGTCTGAGCCGGGGAGGGGGTGTCTTTTTGTTTTTTGTTTTTCTCCTTTAGAGAGCAGAGGCGCGTGCGCGATTGGGACACTGGATGGGTGCACGCGGGTTGGGGGAAGGGAGGGACGAATGGGAGTGGGCTACTGTGGCTCACTGTGTCTGCGACGCCGAACTTTATCCGTGGGAGGCGGATGTCTGCGACTTTGCTTTTTATTCATAGAAGTGTGCTCTCTGCAATCGTGTGTGACTTTGGTACTTACCTACCCATGGGGAAGTGTTTTGTGGCTCTGGTCCTTATTCTTGGGTGGGGGAGGAGGGAGAACGTCGGTATGACTCGGGTCTCTATCCTCGGAGTGTGTGTCTGTAACCCTGGTCCTTATCCATGGGGAGGGGTCCTTATCCAAAGAAAGTCTTCTTACGATTGGCCCTAATCCACTTACTGGGTGGGGACGGGGAGTGCAAGGAACGTGTGTAAGACTTACTTCCCCGTCTTTTTTGGGGGGGGGGGCTTCGTATCTGTTATTCTGACGCTCATCCTGTGAAAGGGGGCCTCAGTGTGTGATTATGGCCCGTGTTGATTGTGAATTCCTGTCTGTGATTTTGGCCCGTAGTTATTTGGGGCTCGAGTCTGTGACTTTGGTCCCTGTCTGTTTTGGATACCAGTGTATGACTCCGGCCCCTTTGCCAGATCTACTGAGGGTTTTGTCTCTGGCTCTCATCCACTGGGGCCCCTGGTTGTGATTCTCTTACCCATCTGGGAGCAGGTAACTCTGGTTCCCTGTGGCTTGAAGAGGAAGAGAAAATTGGTGTGAGTGTATACAAGGAGGAAAGGTGTGGTGGCAACCTAGTGTTGGGCAGGTGCTGTTAACGCCTGACTTTGCCTGATTCTTGTTTAGAGGGTGGGGCCTGAAGATTCTGGGATACTTCGTGGTGACCCCTGGCCCGGTCACATGGCTTTCAGGCCTTCCTTCGTTCTCACCGCAGCCCTGAGGGTTGCGGGAAGGGACTGCCCTTCCATCCCAGCAGAGTAACAGTGGTTCAGAACAGGCTCCAAAAGGGTTCCTTATTACCTCTGAATAACTTGGGCCCAGAGCCCTGGGGAGGGAGCCGCCTTGGGGGACCTGGCTGTGCATAAGAGACAGGGCTCAGGGCTGAGCCAGTTGCCCTGTGAGGGCCAAAACTGTGTTAGCCGGGAGCCTAGGGAGGCGGCAGCTGTCTCATTGCCAAGTTACCCTTCACCCCCTGAGCCTTTCGTGGTCTCCTGCTGTCTCATAGTGGGCAGCCAGCATCTTCTTGGGAGGATGAAATGGCACCTGAGGGCTCATGGAAGAAGCCTGGTGGGTGCCTGGGACTCCCGTTGTGAAGTCTCGCCTCCATGCCTAATGTGCCTGATCTCAGACAAGTCATCCAGCACTTAGAGCCCCCTGGGCAGGTAGCTCCGGGCTTGACTTGTCTACCAGTCTCAGGTGGCAAAGCCCTGATCACAGAATTGGTGGCACCACCGGGTCTCTGCAAGATGCTGTCTGCTGAAGGCCATGCTGTTTCTAGGGCGGCCGGCTCTAGCCTCACGTTTGTAGGGAAACGAAGCAGCAGGCCAAATAGGGACTGCCTTCCTGCCCTGGTCCACAGGAGCGCTAGGAGTTGGGAAACAGCGTCGCTGGGCTCAGGGACAGCAGAAAGCCTTCGCAATAAGCGTTTCTCAAGGAGGCCCTCTCTGCCCCAACTGCCGTGACCCCTTTCTTCCTTCTGCTCTCTCCAGAGTCCCTGCAGGAGGCATCACCCAGGCTGGCAGATCATGGTGGCAGCAGTGGGGGTGGCTGGGAAGTGAAACGGAGCCAGCGGCTGAGGAGGGGCCCCAGCAGCCCCCGCAGGCCCTATCAGGACATGGAGTATGAAAGACGGTGAGTTACCTGCTCCCACCTTTGCCAAGAAATCTAGGCTTGTCCCTGTGTGAGAGTTGATCCAGGAAAGTGCTAGGAGGGGGCCTTTGTGCAGAAAAAAACAACAACAAAAAAAACAGCACAGCATATAATTGGTTTCTTTTCAGCAGACATTTACCTTGGCACTTGTGAGCCAGGACCTGTGCTAGGCTCTGGGAGTGCATTGGTGAATTGAGACAAATAAGATTGTAGCCTTCTCCTTACTTAGGGTCTCACAAGGGAGACCACACAGTTTACAGATCATTACAAAACAGCTTGATAGGTGCCATGTTTGGTTGCAGAGTGGGAAGGGATCCAGAGAAAGGGAGGAATGGAGACTGATGCCTAGGTTTCCAGTTTGGATGACCCAGATAGGTATATGGTGCCATTCACCAAGGTGTGGACAGCCACTGCAGGAGGAGAGGCAGAGGTGCATGACAGATGGGCAGTGGGTGGGTTGTAAGTGCTGTGGATTCTCAGGAGAGAGGTGTGGGCTGTAGCTTTGGGTTTGAGGGATGAAGAGGAGTGGTGCCTTCAGAGTCGGGAATTTGCCCAGAAAATGTATGGGGCAAGCCAGGTCAGATAGTATTACTCAGCACTGCATTTTTAAGATTTAGGATTCAGGGACAGGGTGGGCTGAAGTTGCTGTGATACTTATCTTGGAATGGGACACTCTTATACAGTTATTTTTAAACTCTGGTACGAACAAGAAACAGTTGGGACACTTGGTGAAATACAGAGATCCTGGGCCATACCCTTACCATACTGGTGGATCACCTTGCTTGATTCTAACGAAGGTGATTTATTCCTGACATTTAAAGATTGTATAGGAAAGTAGACCTAATTGTCCCAGAGAGCCTCTATTAAGAGTCAGTAGATTTATGAAAAGTCAGGGAGGAAATAATTTTTTTAATGTCTTACAAAGGGTTTCTGCTACCACCACCTTTTCAAAAATATAGAATTATAATATTTTGTTTTCTGAAAAGTGATGAGCCCAAACTTGAGGTGTGGTCATTCTCTAGTGTTATTCAGCCTTGACTTTATTTGAGAATGTCTTTTGAAAGGCATTCGATTTTGGATGGTATTCACTGGAAGAGCTCTGTGGCAGTTTCTGAGTTTGAGTAGGTAAGATACTTGCCTCAGACTTTATTACCAAATAAAGCCACTAGCTTTCTTTTGGCTTTTAAAGGACCTCAAGTGCAGAGGTTTGAGTTAATCATACTTTTCCAGTTCAAGGTACATTTCTGTCATAGGTTGGTACAAGACCTTCTCTTGCCATATTTATTTTTTCCTTTTTTATTTCCAATACCCATAGCTGTAGGCAGCTGCTCTGTCGTGTTTGAAACGTATCCTTCTAAAATATGTAGTGTTGTTTCGAGTGTGTTTGTTTTCAATTTACACAAATGGCAGAGTATTACAGTCTTCATTCTGTTTCCTGGACTTTGTGTTACTCAGCCCTGCATTCTTAAGATCTGTCTGTATTGCCATGTGTATGTTAGTGCTTTGCTTCTAGTTGGTCCCAAAGACACCATGGGGTGTGCCTACTGCCTTTTACTTAATGATTCCCTCAAGGATGGATACCTGTTTTTAATTTTGGTGTGCTGAAATTCATCACTTTTTGTCCTATAACCTTTCCTTTCAGAATCTTCTCTATTCCTATCTCTGGATCACAAAGATTGTTCTCACTCTATAGTTTTACCTTTTGCATTCACATCTTTAAATCCATCTAGAGGCCACTTTTGAATATGTTATAATGTAAGTTCTGGTTTTATTTTCCTCCATATAGTGGGCAGTTTTCCCAGTACAGCCCCCCAGATATTCCATTCTTTCTTTATTGATTTGCAGTACCTCATCTCATTTTAAGTTTCCTCATGTACATGGATCTGTCTTGAGTGATCCGATTTGTTTCATTGGTCTATTTGTTATTCTGGTGTAGAACCCTACTGTTTTTCTTACTGTGGCCTTATAGAATATCTTAATAGGTCCTACTTTGCTCTTATTTTTCAAAGTTGATTTAGTCATTTTGGAGCTTTATATAAAAAACTTACCAAGTCCTTCAAAAAGTTCAAGAATTTTGATTGAGATTGCACTGAATTTATATATTAATTTGGGGAGAATTGTCAGCTTTGTAAGTAGTCATCTCATCCTCTGAAACAGGTCACAAAGATCTATAAAATTCGTTTAAAGGACATAAAAATCTGAATAAACCAAAATACAGGTCTTTGGTATTCCTTTTTTTTAAATTGATGTATAGTTGATGTATAATATTATGTAAGTTTCAGGTGTGCAGTATAGTGATACAGTCTTTAAAGATTGATTATATATTCCATTCATAGTTATTATAAAATACTGGCTCTATTCCCTACGTTGTACAATATATCCTTATAGCTTATTTATTTTATACATAGTAGTTTGTACCTCTTAATGCCCTACCCCTATCTTGTCCCCCCCCTCTTCCTTTTCCCCACTGGTAACCACTAGTTCTCTAATCTGTGAATTTGTTTCTGTTTTGTTATAGTCATTAGTTTGTTTTAAGTTTTAGATTCCACATATAAGTGATATACAGAATTTATCTTTCTCTGACTTACTTCATTTAGCATTAATACCCTCTAAGTCCATCCATGCTGCAAATGGCAAAATTTCATTCTTCTTTATGGCTGAGTAGTATTCCATTGTATATATGTACCACATGTTCTTTAGCCATTTATCTGTTGATGCACACTTAAGTTGCTTCCATATCTTGGCAGTTGTAAGTAATGCTGCTGTGAACATTGGGGTACATGTATCTTTTTGAATTAGTGTTTGCATTTTTTTCAGATATAGACCCAGGAGTGGACTGTTTTTAGTTTTTTGAGATGCCTTCATACTGTTTTCCACAGTCGCTGCACCAGTTTACATTCCTACCAACAGTGTACGAGGGTCCCCTTTTCTCCACATCCTCACCAACATTTGTTGTCAGTGTTCTTTTTGATGATAGCCATTCTGACAGGTGTGAGGTGATACCTCATTGTGGTTTTAATTTGCATTTCTCTGATGATTAACGATGTTGAACATCTTTTCAGGTGCCTCTTGGCCATCTGTATGTCTTCTTTGGAAAAATGTCTATCAGGTCTTCTGTCCCTTTTTTTTTTTTTTTTTTTTTTTTTTTTTGCGGTACGCGGGCCTCTCACTGTTGTAGCCTCTCACGTTGCGGAGCACAGGCTATGTCTGAATTGCAAAAAGCGGTAGCTCTCTTGATATCTTTTTAACGGAATGTTGCTGACAACAGGCAAAAGTGGAATTCAAGAGGGAATCTTATGCTGGAGAAAGAAACATTGTTGCAATAATTCAATTCTGTCTTCTTTTTTTCTTTTTTTTTTGCGGTACGCGGGCCTCTCACTGTTGTGGCCTCTCCCGTTGCGGGGCACGAACCCATGTCCCCTGCATCGGCAGGTGGACTCTCAACCACTGCGCCACCAGGGAAGCCCCTTCTGTCCATTTTTAAGTTGGGTTTGTTTGTTTCTGTTTGTTTGTTTGGTATTGAGTTGTATGAGCTGTTTATATATTTTGGATATTAACCCCTTATTGGTCATATCATTTGCAAATATTTTCTTCCATTCAGTCGGTAGTTTTGTTTTGTTGATAGTTTTCTTTGCTGTGCAAAAGCTTTTAAGTTTAATCTGGTCGTGTGTTGTTTGTTAAAGTAATTCCTAGATGCTTCAGTAGTTTTTATTCGCATCTTGTCTTTTTATTTTCCAAGCTGGTATTTACTGGGGTAGAGGAAAGCTGTTGGTTTTTTTAAGTTATCTTATCTCTGCTGTGTTCCATTGTTATTTCTACTCATTCATTGTTGACTTTGATGGTCTTTCTAAGTAGTTAGCCATGTTGTATACAAACCAATCCTGGCTTTTCTTATTTCTTTTTCCTCACTTATAGCACTGACCAGGACTTTTGATACCATGTTAAATAGTATCTGTGATGCTGATTAAGATTCATTTTAGTTAAGAGTCACAAGTATAGATTCATTTTGGTAGGTTGTAACTGAAAATCCAAAGAATAATGGCTTAAACAATATAGTTTATTTTCTTTCCCATAAAGGACATCTGCAGACAGACAGTCAGTCCAGGCCTGATAGGCAGCCCCTTTTGCTTAGCCATCAAGTGTGATGTGTACTGTAGGCTTTTAGAATATAGTCTTCAATAAATCAAGAAAATTCTCTAGTTTTAGTTTGCTAAGACTGAACAGAAATGAGTATTGAACTTCATAATTACATGCTTTTTTCCCTCCTTTTGTCCATCAACTTCATAAATTGCATTCAGTTGCATCCTTGATATTATTGAGATATACCCTCTTTGATCATGGTATGTATGTGTATGTTTATAACTTCTCATTTTGAAAAAACCTCAGATTTACAAAAAAAAAATTGCAAGTACAACGAACTCCCTTAATCCTCTACCCAGAACCGCTAATTGTAAACATTTTGCCACATTCGCTTTGCCTACTCCTTCCTCCTTCCCCCTCTTTTTTCTCCCCTCTCCCTTTTCTCCCCTCCCCTCTCCCTTCCCCTCTTCCTTCTCCCTTCCCTCTACCCCTCCTCCACTTTCTATACATAACATTTTTTTCTGACTCATTTGAGTTAGTGGCAGACATGACCGGTAAGTACTACAGCATGTTCGTCCCGCTTTCTCTTTCATAATCACAGGATGCTTATCAATATCAAGAAATTTAACATTGATACAATACTTCTGTCTTAAAGTCTATATTCAGATGTCATCAGTTCTTCCAAAAATGTCTTTTATAGCTGTTTTTCCCTAATCCAGTATCCAATCCAAGATCACACATCACATTGAGCTACTTTGTTTTTTAGTCTCCTTTAATCTGGAATAGTTATTCAGTCTTTGTCTTTTATGAACTTGATGTTTAAAGGGTACATGTCGGTTGTTTTGTAGATGTTTCTCAATTTGTGTTTTTCTAATGTTTACTAATGAATTTTTGGAAGAAAAATTATTTAAATAATGTTGTGTATACTTTTAAAACACTGTTACATTTAATTAGATAATTGTTTTATTTAGGATATTTGCATCTGTGTCCATCAGTGATGGGGTCCTATAATTCCTTTTCTGGTATTTATCTGGCATTGAATCAAGGTGGCCTCATGACATGAATTGGGCATCTTTTGCTATTTCTCTGTTTATTGGAGGAACTCATATAAGACTTATCTGTCCCTTGAAAGTTTGGTAAAACTCACCTTTAAAGGGGCCTGGGTTTTTGATTATCATTTTGTCTACTTCTGCCAATTATGGCATTTTATGTTTTCCAGAAATATACTCATTTTGTGGAGATCCTCTTATATTATGATTCAGTCCAGCTTCCTAGAAATGTATTATGAATGGGGACTACCTTTGGAAGGTATTTAGTCAAAGTGCTTTGTGGCCAATGAAAAGTATCCCTTACTATCCAAATCTTTTCCCTTCCTGAGTTTAGATAGCAAGAGTTCAGTATCCAAATTTATTTGGTTTAGATGCTGGGTGTCAGTTAAGGATTTCATCTGAACATTTATTCAACTCTATTCAGTTTTTTTGGTTTTTATTTTGTTTTTTGTTCTTTTTTTTTTTTTTTTTTGGCTGTGTTGGGTCTTTGTTGCTGTGCGGGGGCTTTCTCTAGTTGTGGCGAGTGGGGGCTACTCTTCGTTGCGGTGTGCGGGATTCTCATTGCAGTGGCTTCTCTTGTTGAGGAGCACCGGCTCTAGGTGCGCGGGCTTCAGTAGTTGTGGCACACGGGCTTAGTAGTTGTGGCGCATAGGCTTAGTTGCTCTGCGGCATGTGGGATCTTCCTGGACCAGGGCTCGAACCCGTGTCCCCTGCATTGACAGGCAGATTCTTAACCACTGCACCACCAGGGAAGTCCCCAAATCTGTTCAGTTCTTAGATTCTGATAACTAGAGTACAAATATCGAGGAATACCTACATTAAGCAACAATGAAAAACATTGTTCATATCAAAAGCTTAAAAATACTCATATCTCTCACACCAGCCACTTCTTGTCTAGGCATTTATCATTAAGGAAACAATTTGGGTTCTAAGCCAAGCTCACAAGGACAGAGACTTCATTTTGTTCACAGCAGTATCCTCAGCACCTAGAATAGCACCTGACACATAGCAAATGTTACATTACTATTTGTTGAATGAATAAATGAATGAACAATTTTGAAAAATTGCAAACCAACTGAAATGTCTGGAAACATTTTATTTTTCCCATTTGTTAATTACCTTTTAGCTTTTTGGGGGTTTTCCAGTATTTTATTATGAAATTTCAAGCATACAGCAAAGTTGAAAGAATTTTACAGTGAACACCTCTATATCCGTCCACTGGATTCTACCATTAACATTTTATCATATTTGTTTTATCACATGTTTATTTGTTTATGGTATTTTTTTATACTCTAGATATTTAAAATTTTTTATGAAGCCAGATTTATCTTTTTTTTAAATTTTATGACTTCTGGGTTTTGCCTTACTTATAAAGGTCTTCCCCATTCTTGAGGTAATCAGTTTTTTCTTACATTTTCTTTCTAATATTTTTAAGGTGTCTCTTCAGGGACTTAAATTTTTGATCCATCTAGAATTTACTTGGTGTAAGAAATGAGGTAGATAAACAACTTTATTTTCTTAAAGGTCAACAAACTTTTTCTGTAAAGGACGTGATAGTAAATATTTTTTGGCATCGAAGACCATACAGTCTGTCACAACCAGTCTGCGGAAAGCAACCACAGACAATATGTAAATGAACGGGTATAGCTGTGTTCAAGAAAACTTTATTTAGGTGACTGAATTTGGCCCCCTGGCTGTGGTTTACCAATTCCTGAGCTAGACAGTTATCACAATTAGTATTTATTGACTAATCCATTTTCTCCTTGTTCATTTGAATTGCAACCATTGCCTGATTCTAAATTTCCATATGTGTGTTTGTGTACTATGAACTCTGATTTTACCGATCTGTCCATTTGTGTTTCAATTGCTCCACCTTTATAATATGTTTTAATATTTGGTGGGGTTCCTCTCTCCATCATTAGTCTTTTTTTAAACAGAATTTTCCTGACTCTTCTCTAAGTTGTTTCTTGTCCTTTGCTGTTATAAACAGTGTTACATTGAGAATACTGTTTCTGTATATGTGTAAGTGTATCAGTACATTAAATTCCCAGAAGGAGAATTGGGGGTCAGAGAGTATATAGATTTTTAGTTTTGCCAGCTATTGACAAATTCTCCTCCATGAGGATCGTTCCATTTTCACTCGTACTACCAATATGAGAGTGCCTATTTCCCATACAGCCTTGCCAACAGTTTGTTGTCAAACATTTGGACTTCTGCAGATTTGTTGAGTTAAAAACATTCGATCACAGATCTTCCTTACAGAAGAATTCCAAATAATATATGTAGATACTCCCCACTCTAAGAAGTAGAGCTTAATTTTCCTCCTCTTGAGTGTGGGCTGATCTTAGTGACTTGCTTCTAAAGAATAGAGTGTAAGAGAAAAAGAAACTTTACAGCGGAGAAACCAGGCAGACCCCACCATAACCAGATGATCAAGTTCAGTGTCACCAGTGGTAAGTCACATTGATAGCATGCCCCTGAGATCTGATGTGATCAGAAGGGCACCTCTATTGTATTCTTCAAAAAACCATAACTGACCAGTATGCTTCAAAATTGTGTCAAGGTCATAAAGAAACAAGGCAAGACTGAGAAACTTTCACAGGCCAGAGGAGACTAAGGGGGCATGATGACTAAATGCAATGTGGTATCTTGGATTAGATCCTGGAACAGAAAGGGGATAGTAGTGGAAAAACTGGTGAAATGCTAATGAAGTCTACAGTTTAGTTAACTTTTTAGTTCTGGCAAATGTACCATGGTTCTCTTCATATTAGGAGAAACTGGGTGAAAAGTATATGAGAATTGTATTATCTTTGAACTTTTCTGTAAATCTAAAATTATCATTTCTTTTTTTTTTTTTTGTGGTACACGGGCCTCTCACTGTTGTGGCCTCTCCCCTTGCGGAGCACAGGCTCCAGATGCGCAGGCTCAGCGGCCGTGGCTCACGGGCCCAGCCGCTCCGCGGCATGTGGGATCTTCCCGGACCGGGGCACGAACCCGTGTCCCCTGCATCGGCAGGTGGACTCTCAACCACTGCGCCACCAGGGAAGCCCAAAATTATCATTTCTTAAAAATAAGTTTGACTTTATCAAATTAGAAACTTTTATACATCAAAGAATGCTATTCAAAAGAATGAAAAGGCATCCCACAGAATGGGAGAATGTGTTTGCAAATCATATATCTGATAAGGGATTAACACCCAGGATATATAAAGAAATCCTACAAGAGCAACAGAAAAACCTAATTCAAAAATGGGCAAAAGACTTGAATAGACATTTCTCCAAAGAAGATGTATAATTGGCCAATAAGCACATGAAAAATGCAAAATAACAAGTGTTAATGAGGATGTGGAGAAATTGGAAGCTTTGTGCATTGCTGGTAGGAATGTATAATGGTACAGCTGCTATGGAACACTGTTTGGCAGTTCCTCAAAAAATCAGTTACCATAGGATTCAGCAATTCCACTCCTGGGTGTGTACCCAAAAGAACTGAAAGCAGGGACTCAAACAGATACTTGTACACCAGTGTTCATAGCAGCATTATTCACAATATCCAAAACAACCAGTAGGTGGAAACAACCCAGGTGTCCATCAAGAGATGTAGCATATACCATACATACATATATGGCCATAAAAAGAAATGAAATTCTGATGCATTCTACAACCTGAACCTTGAAAACATTCTGCTAAGTGAGATAAGCCAGACACAAAGGGACAAATGTTATATGAGTCCACTTATATGAGGTACCTAGAATAGGCAAACTCATAAGAGACAGAAAGTAGAGTAGAGGGTGCCAGGTGGTGTGTGGAATTATTGTTTAATTAGAGTACAGAGTTTCTGTTTGGGGTGATGAAAAGGTTCTAGAAATAGATAGTGGTGATGACTGTACAACATTTTGAGTGTACTTTGTGCCACTGAGTTGTACACTTTAAAATGGTAAAGTCCTTGGGCCTCCCTGGTGGTGCAGTGGTTAAGAATCCGCCTGCCAATGCAGGGGACACGGGTTCGAGCTCTGGTCTGGGAAGATCCCACATGCCGCAGAGCAACTAAGCCTGTGCACCACAACTACTGAGCCTGCGCTCTAGAGCCCACGTGCCACATCTACTGAAGCCCACACACTCTAGAGCCTGCGCTCCGCTACAAGAGAAGCCCGTGCACCGCAATGAAGAGTAGCTCCCACTCACCACAACTAGAGAAAGCCCACGTGCAGCAACGAAGACCCAACACAGCCAAAAATAGTAAATAAATTAAAAAATTTATTTTAAAAAATGGTAAAGTTCTTGTTATATATATTTTATCACAGTAAAAATGATTTAGGAAAAATATACAAAAATAAATTTTAAGTGTTATAAAAATGACCTACCCAGTATAGTTTTAATTTTCATCTTTCATTATGAGTGAGATAGAGCATCTTTTCAAATATAAACCATCTGTACAGTTGACCCTTGAAAAACACAGGTTTGAACTGCATAGGCCCACTGATACACAGATTCTTTTCAATAGTAAATACTACAATGCTACAGGATCCATGGTTGGTTGAATCTGAGCATGTGGAGGAACCACAGATACAGAGGCCTGACTATAAGTTATACTCGGATTTTCAACTGAGCAGAGGGTCGGTGCCCATAACCCCCGCATTGTTCAAAGGTCAACTGTATTATTTTCTGTGAATTCAGTTGCCTTTTTCTTTATCCCTTATCTTTTCCCTGTTTATTGTTTGTCTTGACTTGGCTTGTGATGGTTTTTGTTTTTTCCAAGCAGAAATGTTTTATTTTTATGTAGTCAGATTTAATAGTCTTTTCTTCTGTGGCTTCTGGATTTGGGTCATAGTTTTCCCCATTTCAAGATTATCAAAAAACTATCTCGTGTTTTATTCTTCTTTTCCTCTATGGTTTCATTTCTTCCATTTAAATCTTTGACCCATTTCAAATGTATCCTGGCTTATATGTGTGAAGTATAGTCATAAGATCTTGCACATGTCTAGGTATTTAACCTTTTTGATGCAGTGATCCTTGGGATCTTCCTATTTCTAAACAGTGGCTCTCTGAATACAAGCACAATATTTATTTCTGTGTATTAATTTTGAACCCAGCATCTTTACTGATTTATCTTATTATTTATAATCATTTCTCAGTTGATTCTCTTAGGCTTAGGCAGATACATCCTCATATCATCTACAAGTAATGGTAATTTTACCTTTTCCTTTCCAGCTTTTAATCTTTTTTTTCCTTTGTTTAATTGTTTAATAGCGAGTATCTTAGAATAATGTTAATAATGGTGTGGATAATGGATATTCTAGTATCATTTCTGACCAGGATTGGGATCCTGCTAGTAGTAGTCTATGGTGATGTCCATTTTTGTCTTGTTTTAAGTAGATATGTATTGGTTGCTTTTAGAATACTTTTAGAGGGAGTTTCCTGGTGGTCCAGTGGTTCCTGAGTGCTCTTTAGAGTCATTATTTTATCAAAGAATAATTATTGGGCACCTGCTGAGTATTAGGCACTAAGCTAAGCTTTGGGGAATAGGGCAGTGAACCGAACAGGTGGTTCCCTCATCTCCCAAAACTCAGTCTAGTAATTTTTTTTTTTTTTTTTTGCGGTACGCGGGCCTATCACTGTTGTGGCCTCTCCCGTTGCGGAGCACAGGCTCTGGACGCGCAGGCTCAGCGGCCATGGCTCATGGGCCTAGCCACCCCGCGGCATGCAGGATCTTCCCAGACCGGGGCACGAACTCGCATCCCCTGCATCAGCAGGCGGACTCTCAACCACTGCGCCACCAGGGAAGCCAGTCTAGTAATTTTTTAAATCATCAAAGAAACGCACATTAAATCAATGTTGAGATAATTATTTTACAGTTATTGCAGTAGGAGAAATTTTAACAAAACAGCTGCCAGGGGCTTCGCTGGTGGTGCAGTGGTTAAGAATCCGCCTGCCAATGCAGGGGACACGGGCTTGAGCCCTGGTCCAGGAAGATCCCACATGCCGCGGAGCAACTAAGCCCATGTGCCACAAATACTGAGCCTGCGCTCTAGAGCCCACGAGCCACGACTACCGAGCCCATATTGCTGAAGCCCGCATGCCTAGAGCCCGTGCTCCGCAACAAGAGAAGCCACTGCAATGAGAAGCCCACGCACCACAACAAAGAGTAGCCCCTGCTCGCCGCAACCAGAGAAAAGCCCACGCGAAATAAATACATACATACATACATACAACGAGAAGCCCACGTACCGCAACGAAGAGTAGCCTCCGCTCGCCGCAACCAGAGAAAAGCTCACGCGAAATAAATACATAACATACACACAATAAGAAGCCTGCGTACCTCAAGAAAGAGTAGCCTCCGCTCGCCGCAAGCAGAGAAAAGCCCACGCAAAATAAATAAATACATAACTACATACAATGAGAAGCCCGCGTACCACAACGAAGAGTAGCCTCCGCTCGCCGCAACCAGAGAAAAGCCCACGCAAAATGAATAAATACATACATACGATGAGAAGCCCGCGTACCACAACGAAGAGTAGCCTCTGCTCGCCGCAACCAGAGAAAAGCCCACGCAAAATAAATAAATACATACATACAATGAGAAGCCCGTGTACCACAACGAAGAGTAGCCTTCGCTTGCCGCAACCAGAGAAAAGCCCATGAGAAATAAATAAATACATACATACAATGAGAAGCCCGCGTACCGCAATGAAGAGTAGCCTCCGCTCGCTGCAACCAGAGAAAAGCCCACGCGAAATAAATACATACATACATACAATGAGAAGCCCATGTACCGCAACGAAGAGTAGCCTCCGCTTGCTGCAGCCAGAGAAAAGCCCACGCGAAATAAATATATACATACATACATACAATGAGAAGCCTGCGTACTGCAACAAAGAGTAGCCTCCGCTCGCCGCAGCCAGAGAAAAGCCCGCACAAAATAAATACATACATATATACATACGTGCAAACAGACAGCTGCCAGTGCTAGCAAGGTGACCGTGGAACAGGGGGGCAGGGTAGCGCAGTGCACGATGAGGTGGAAGGAAAGAGGTCAGCAGGGACCTCATCCCGCAGGACCCTGCAGACCTTGTAGGACCTTGGTGAGCATTTTGGTGTTTTGTAAGGAGCAATATGGTTGGGCTTGATTGACTTTGCCTTGTGAAACCCTCACTCACATTTGGGGTATAGAGAGTAAACTAGGGGAGGCCTGGGCGGAGGTGAGGAGACCAGTCGGGGTTCCACATCTAAGGGCCCAGTGAGGGAATGGAGAGGTGGGGAAGGGAAGGAGAGAAGTGGGTTGAATTTGAGGGAGAGGTGGGAGCCAGTTGGCCCCACGGGGTCAGCATGTAGGGATCCCTGTCAGGGGGTGGGGCTGAGGGTCTAGGGGGAGGGGGTGGGTGGGGTCACTCTCACCTCTTGCACCTTTCAGAAAGGACTGCCCTCTCTTCCCTCCCCATCCTTTCCCCAGAGGGGGTCGTGGAGACAGGACTGGCCGTTACGGAGCCGCCGATCGTTCACAGGATGATGGTGGGGAGAACCGCAGCCGGGATCACGACTACCGGGACATGGACTACCGCTCATATCCCCGCGAGTATGGCAGCCAGGAGGGCAAGCACGACTATGATGACTCGTCCGAAGAGCAGAGTGCAGAGGTGAGGGCAGGGGAGGGCCAGCTCCTGCGGGGCCTCTGTCTGGCTGTAGCACCGTGTGCAGGTAGCTCTCAGCTCCCATGCCTTCAGACTGTGCTCGGTGGCTTTGCCTCACCTGGAGGGTCTGTCCCCACTCCCCTCTCTGAGGGCTCCTCTCCCAAGTTGGGTCTCCCTAACTTCCACGTGCTTGGCTCTATACTTCTGAGGGCCCCTGGCCACCACCTGTCTCCCTTCTTCCCTGTTGTTCGGGGTTCACTGCAAGCCCTATACTGCCTGCTCCCAGCCAATTTGGGGACCCGGCATCTAGGGTTGGGAGGGCACTTGGATATCACTTGGATATCACCAAGCAAAGCAGCTCTGGGGGGCTGACCGTGGGCATTCCCAGTGGTGGCAGAGCCTCTAGACAGAAGGGGAAGTCCCCTCAGGCCTCTCCTTTGAGCTCAGAAGCTAGCCATTTCCATGTTGTATAGTTAGCCCTGGCCTGAGTGGGGAGGCATGATGTTCACCATCAGGGAGCCCCCATCTGACGGGAAGCAGCAGCCTTGCCTTATGGGAACCCCAAGTTGAGGGGGCGTCAGGGCCCTGGTCCACACAAGCAGACAGCTCTCCTTTCCAGTGGGAAGCAGAGTGTGGGCTGCCGGCCACCCTCTGGGGGGTCCAATGGAAAGACCCCTGTGGTGGGCAACCAAGCTTCCTTGATGGCAGCTGTGAGCTGTGCCTGGATGTCTCCAGGGCACTGGCTGGGCCCTGGGTGGACCAGGAAGAGTGGAGTGCTAAGTTATCTGGCCTCCGTGAGGGCAGTAGGGTGTGGACCCAGGCCTGGCTTGCTTAGTCCTGAAAGGATGGTTTGGGCAACGCCCAGGAATCCAGTGACCACACCCTGTTAGGAGAGAGCCTGGTGGTGATGGAGGACTGGCCAGGCAGAGGATCAGGGACCAGAAGGCAGCGCTGTAGCCCTCGCACCTTTGCCAGGCCCTGCTGGCTGGCTCTGGCTGAGGTCTTAAGCTATTCCTAAACCCACGACTTGGTGGCAGGGCCCAGGCTGGGAATCTTAAGCGAGGTGTGGCCTTCCATGGCACAGGGAAAAATTGTGCACATGCTAGCTGAGCTGGCGAGGGAGGAGGGGGGAGAAACAGAGCAGGGTTTAGTGTGCCAACCCCAAATGGTCTCTTCCCAAGGAGGTTTTAAATGGTGTCTGGTCACCTGTCTGTGGGAGTTCCTCTCCCACACCAATACTGCCACCGGCCTCTCCCCACTCCCCACCAAAGCAGCCCCCAAAAGCATCCTGGGGAGAATCTCCAACCCCAGAAGGGTTGCAGTCCAGGGCCTGCCCACATTGCCTGCCCCAAGCCTTTAGCCGGAGCCCGCCCACCCCTGGCTTTCAGAGCCTGCCTGCCTCGGAGAGCCAGCGGCCAGCTCCTAGGCCCACCCCAGACTGACTGCCCGTCTGGTGTCTCTCGTCTCATTCTGTTGGCCAGGATTCCTACGAGGCCTCCCCGGGCTCCGAGACTCAGCGTAGGCGGCGGCGGCGGCACAGGCACAGCCCCACCGGCCCACCAGGCTTCCCCCGAGACGGCGACTATCGGGACCAGGACTATCGGACCGAGCAAGGGGAGGAGGAGGAGGAGGAGGAGGAGGAGGAGGAGGAGGAGAAGGCCAGTAACATCGTCATGCTGAGGATGCTGCCACAGGCAGCCACTGAGGATGACGTACGTGCCCCCCGTGTCCCTGGGCAGGTGGCAGAGCAGGAGGCCAGGCTGGGTCTCCTCCAGGGCCCTCAGCTTCTCCCTTACCCCCAACCTCAGCACTTTTCATGCCTTATCCCCACTAGCTTCTGTCCGCCAGCACTGATCCGTCCCCCGGACAGGCCTTGTTGTCTCCTAGTCTGGAAGGGAGGAGCGTTGGATAGGCTGACTTGGCCCAGGGGCTGTGGTGGTGGGTGGGGGAGGGAACAGAGCATTCCTTCTGCACGTTCCACTGGCCATCCATCCATTCTGCAAATGTCCATCAAAGGCCAGATGCTCACCAGTCCCAGTGCCAGATATTTCTGGTGACAGAGATGTTGTGGAGACCCTGCGGCCTGGGGGGTGGGGTGGTTCCCCGTGGGATTTTCTGAGGTTTTATTCTCATTCCCCGCCCTCCACCCTCTTTTGCCAGCAGCATCAGATCTCCTCACTGGCACGACCACAGAGCCTTGGGTTCTCCTTTGACTTCATTGCTGCTGCAGCCTTCCCACCCTGTTTTCCTGTGTGACGTTCCCTCCGATCCTCCTCCCTTCTCGTGCAGACCTCTCCTAGAGAGCAGGAAAACCCCAAGTGGGCCACTAGAACAGCCTTCTCACTAGCCTCCCCAGTTCTCCGCCTCCTCCCCACTGCCCGTGAATTCTCTGCTCATCTCTTCTCTGAAACCTGCTGGCTGCCTATGTTGTCGCAGAGAAAACCCCACCTGTGTGCTTGAGAGCTTTCAGGTCTGGCTCACCTGCACTGTTCAGGGTCAGACGGTAACTGAGTGCTGACATCTGTGGAGGATTTATCACAGGGTGGGCCACATGTCAGGTCTGATTTAATCTGCACAGCCACCCTGTAGGGAAGGTACTTTTGTATTTTCATTCTACGGATGAGGAAGCCAGGCCCCCAGCAGTGAAGCAGTTTGCCTCAGGTCCCACAGCCGGTGAGTGGCACAGCAGAGTTGGGGTCTGAACCTGGACAGCTGAACCCCAGAGCCCACATTCTAGCTGTTTCCTGAGCTCTCCCTGAGTGTTAGCAGTTCTGATCTGCTCCTCTGTGTCTTTCTTTTTCATCCTTGTATGTGTATGTTTAATTTCCCTTCTGTTGTTGAACCTGATGAGGAAACAGGCCCAGAGGCATTAAGGCTGCTGCCCAAGAATGCCCAGCACAGGCTCCCAATCGCTTGCGAGAGGCACCACTGGCCTAGAGACTCTGCCTCGCCTGGTCCAAATCCCAAATTGCATCTGCAGCTTCCTTCTGGCTTAGGTCATCCAGGAAGCTTTCCAAATCCCACGGCCATGCCTTTTGGTTTCCACCCCAAGTTACTGCTCCATTTATGGTCTAGCACACATGTTTGGGGTTTGCTCAGACCCCAGTCCTTCCCAGTTTCGTACTTTTTGTCATGGGTCTCTCTTGATGCAAGCCGGAGGGCAGTCCCTTTGCACAGGGCCAGAATTGCTTGCCAGCTTTCCTTGCTCTGTGGCTGCACCAAGCCTGTTGTCAGACCACCCCTGCCCACCATTCTTGAGCTGCTGGCTCGCTTGCTCTCTTGCTGTTCTCCATCCCTGAGGGTCGTTATGCTGCCATGCTTCACCTTGCACCATGCCCCTTTTTTCATTTGACTCACTCTGCAAGTCTGGGGCTGAAAGCTGAGACTGGGTACTGGTGTGGGGCTGGGGCTGTGGTCACTTGGGGGAAAGCCCTGAGAGAGGGAGAGGAGACAGTGTGTGCACATCCCCTATGACCCTCTGGGGTCCTGGAGGCCTCCAGCCAGCCTCAGGTACCCAGTAGCCCCCTCGTGCTGAGCTTGCTCCAATCCGTATCTCCCCGTACAGATCCGTGGCCAGCTGCAGTCCCACGGCGTCCAAGCACGGGAGGTCCGGCTGATGCGGAACAAATCCTCAGGTGAGCTTTTGTTCTAGTACCTTCCTCTTCCACTGGCCAGCCTCAGCCTCCGAGTCTCCCTCCTGCCTCTGCCTTTTCCCTCACCCTCCCTACCCTGCCTTCCTGCCACAGCTGGGAATGGGCAGCTTGGGGGTACCCTCTTCTTCTCTCCCCCTCATCCCACTCTCCTCACAGCTCCGGCCAGTAGCCTCTTGTGCGAGGCTGTCAGGGAGGGGGTGCAGCTCTGAGATGAGCTGAGTGCTCCCCGGGGGCAGGGCCAGGGCCAGGCTCCGGGGAACCTCCTCTTTGGGACTCTGAGTATCTGAGATGGTAACCCCGTCCCCCCAGTAGCCTCCCTTCCCTCCCCTTTCTTCTCCTTTCCCTGCCCCTTGCTCTCCCCCACATTTTTCTGGTAACAGCCTCTGACCAGAAAGAGGTCTGACACGGCCCCACCCATGTGTCCCAAGAGGGGAGGCAGGGGATGGCTCTTGTCCAAGGGTGCATCCCAAGGAGCAGCCAGGATCGCTGGCCTCGCTTGTTCCCTCCCTCCCTCTTGCAGGCTGCTTGGAGCTGGCCTGAGGTTAGTAGGGTGGTGGGGGGTTGTCTCTGCAGGACCTCTGGCCCAGGCTCCCCAGGGCAGGCACAGTGGGGCCTCGTTCTGCCTGGGCTTCTCTCTGCATCTCTCAGTCTCTCTCCTCCCCACGCCTCCATCTCTCCATCTCTCTCTCTCTCCATCTCTCTCTCTCTCCATCTCTCTCTCTCTCCATCTCTCTCTCTCTCTCTCTCTCTCTGTCTCTCTCTCTGTCTCTCTCTCTGTCTCTCTGTCTCTCTCTGTCTCTCTCTCTGTCTCTGTCTCTCTTTAATTATACCATTCCATCCTCCTGTGCATCCTAATGGTTATTCTTTCGGAGATCAAGCATGCCCCTCAAGTCCCGCCGTGTCTAAGCCCTCCCTGTGTGTGCACCTCCAAAGAAGGAGCTACTTTCCCCTGGTATCAAGCCCTGGATCCTTTTCCCAGCCCTGGCCAGGCCTGGAGTCTCTCTTCATAGCATGTAGGTCTTGCTCTGCTGTACCCCAGCCAAGCTGACAGGATTCTGGTCTCCCTGAGGCGCTGTCCCAGGTGCAGCCCTCTCTGTGGCCCTGGGCGCTTCTCCCAGGCACCTGCTGATTCTTTAAGATCTACCTGGACGATCCTGGCCCCCATTCTCCTGCTGTCTTGGAGGACTTGGACTGTAGGTGGCTGTAATCTTCCCAGCTTGGCCCTGAGGTGGCTCCCTGGTGAGGCCAACCTTCCCTGGACTGTGGTGAGGCTGAGGTGACCTTGTGTCCCTAACTCCCTCCGGTTCCTGTTGGGCCTAGAGCCTTCCCAGCCTCCCCGAGCAGCCTGGCCCAGCTTCTCTTCTGCTCCTTTGATTAAACACCTGTTACAGGACCCCTCCTGGGCTGCCCCGGCCTTGTGCTGGGCCCCACCATTTGGTTATTTATTCTGGCCCATGTGAAGCCAGCTGCCTGCCCATCTGTCCTCCTTCCTTCTCTGGAGACGTCTCCTTGTACCCTTTCCCTCCCAGCTCCTTCTCTCCATCTCTGTCACCCCAGGCTGTCCGGGCAGGTGTGCCTGAGCCCCATCTCTCTGTCTTTCTTCCCAGCTGGCGTGTGTGTATCCCCTGCCCCCAACCCCTCTCCAGCTCTGTTTTCTTCCCTCCCGCTTCCCTCTTTCCTGCCCCTCCCGACCATCTACCTTGCCTCCCACACCCTGGTCTTTCTTTGCTTCTCTCTCTCCCTTTCTTCCTTTTTCCTCTCCCCACTTCCCTCTCTGCCCCCCAGTCCTCTCCCCTCGGGTCCCGCCCCCGGGAACGCCGTGTGTCCAAAGCTGTTGACTAACCCACTGCGTCTGTATCTGAATGCTGTCTCCAGGTCAGAGCCGGGGCTTCGCCTTCGTCGAGTTTAGTCACTTGCAGGACGCTACACGATGGATGGAAGCCAATCAGGTTGCTTTGCCGCACTTGAACCCCCCCCCCCCAAACAAATACTACTTTGTAATCGAGCGCTCCCCATCGCCTGATTCTTACGGACACAGTTCCCTGCCCTGTGGCCCTGTGTCCCATCCCCCCACCCCCCTCTCTCCCCCTTCCTGACCCTCACTATCTCCTCTTCCCATCTCTCGCTACCCACTGGGCTTCCCATCAGGAACCCACACTCACCACTGGCCCTTCCCACTGGCCAGGCACTAGCTCTGCCTCTCTTCCTCTCCTGGCTGAGCTTTCAGAGAAAGGGCTGCCTTGGGGGTGGGGTGGGGGTGGGGTTCTTCCACCTAAGTTCCCACTCCCCGGGGGACCGCCCTGCTCTGGGGTCAGGCAGAGCCAGGACTCTGTTCCACTCTTGGGCACCGCTGGAAGTCCAGCCATTGGGGAACTTAGCTGTTGGCACACTAACTAGCAAGTCCTGTTTTGCCAGCTCTGTCCCTGCATGTGAGTTTGGTCCTTTGATTTCCATGGGACAGGCCAGCACTGCTCTATTGATCGAAAGTACCAGTCAGGAGTGATGGTTTCATTCACCAGGACTCACTTCGGTCACCCCGCCCCTCCCACTGCACCTAGCCCCCACAGGAGTCACCACTTGCCCCACTCCGCTAGGGACAGGCCTGCCCTCTCAGCGAGGAGCCGTGCTGTCCGGAAGGGAGGGGAGCCTGCTCCCCCAGCCTGGCACGGGCTCCCAACCCAGCAGCTTTGGGACCTTCAGAGACCCAAAGCTTCTGCTCGCGCACCCAGAGCCCAGCTCACTGGTGTGAGGCACTGAAGGAAAGCCTCAGGGGAGGAAGGGGCGATGTGGTGGAAGGGAGGCTCAGCAGGGGCGGCCCTGGGGCCATCTCTGCCGGTCCACAGGCTAGTGCCATGGGCCCAGGACCCAGCCAGCCACGGGAAGACAGCCTCACAGCAGGACCGTCCATCTTTTAAATATGGCTCTTTCTTTTTCCCCTTCTCCAGCACTAGTGCGCGTGCGCTCTCTCTTTCTCTCTTTCTCTCCCCTCCTCTCCCTCCCCTCCCCTCCCCGTCCCCCCTCATCCCAAGTGTAGCCTGTGTAGTGCTGGCCCTGGGTGTGGCCTGGCAGTGTCAGGGCCGAGTGGGGGTTTCCCCCGCTGTCCGGCAAGCTTCGGGCAGCCGAGCACTGTGTGCCTGGTGGCGTGTGTTCACGTGTGCGTGCGCGTGCCCGGAAAGGCAGCAAACAGCTGCGCCCGAGGGCTGTGGCGCTTTCCCTCCCTCCTTCCCTTCCTTCTTCCCTCGTCAGTTCTCCGACCTCCCTCCGTTCCCTGTCCCTCATCCATCCAGCTGAAGGGCTCGCTCACTCTCTTCTCCTGTGCTGAGACGGTGCGTGGGGCACTGCTGCCTAGGCCTCACTGTGCTCTGCTTTTCCCCGCAGCACTCCCTCAACATCCTGGGCCAGAAGGTGTCCATGCACTACAGCGACCCCAAGCCCAAGATCAATGAGGACTGGCTGTGTAATAAGGTACAGGGGCGGTGGCAACGTCTCTGTCTCCCCGGGGCCTCTGAGTGGTGTGGGTGTGGAGGACTGGCTCAGCTCAAGCAGCGCTGCTCCTTGCCACCCACCCACCAGTTTGTACTGAGCTTTCACTTGGTGCCAGGCTCTGCCCTCATGCGGCACGATCTTGCCTGAAGCCCCAGTAGACTTGAAACAGATGTTTATGTAAGTGACTAGTGACAGTGGAGGCATAATGTGATCTATAAAATGTGGGCTTCAGAGCCAGACTAGCTGAAGTTAGACTCTCCCAAATCTGCCTTGATTTTCGTCAGGGTATTTAACCTCTCTTTGCCTCACTCTCCCCATCTCTATGATGCAAATACCAATGACCCCGCTCCCCAAAGGTGGTTGGGAGGATTGAAATGTGATGAGAGGGTAACACTTGGAACGACACCTGGCCCGCCGTTAACAATGTTCAGTGTCAGCTCTTGTCCTGAAGGAACGTGTAGGGTGTTCTGAGAGCCTGTGTCAGGTGACCCAACCTCTGACAAAGCCATGTCCGCCTGAGACTTAGGGTACAAGCTGTAGCTCTTTGCAGTCATATTCCCTAAGAGGAGGCTGAGGCTCAGAGAGATGGAACCTTGAGTTGTGCCTTGCTCCTGATCGTGGGCCATGGATGCCACCGTGAGTTCAGATCTCCCCTGGGGCCAGCCTCACAAGCAGCCTTGGGACTCTATAGCCTCACCTCCTGCAGCCGGCTGGCAGCCCTGAGACCTAAGGGGAGACCTGAGAGCTTGCGGAGGCCCTCTCCCCAAGAGGAACTCTGCCCAGTAAGGGGAGTGGTTCCTGCTTATTTCAAAACCAAAAAACTAATATCAGAAGGCGGGTGTCCAACCTCTCTGGAGAGGTAGGGACAGAGTGACGGGAGGACTCCATCCCTCCTGTATTTTCAGATACTCCTTGAAACTAGGGGATTCTCTTTCTTTTCTCTCCTTTATCCACCACATGCTGTTGCTCTCCAGTCTTGTCACTTCCATCACAGAAATGCCATTCCCACTGCTCAGGCCAGTCCTCACCTCCTCCCCCACACAGTCGCCACAGGCCCCTCTCTGGTGTGCTGGCCTCTTGCCTCTTTCTCCCACTCCCTCACTGGTGACACTCCTCAAAACCACTTCTGACCACGTCCCTCCTCCTCTGCTGAAAACCCCCACAACTCTGAGCTTGAGTGTGACTCCCCTCTGTGATCTAGTGTCACCTTCCCTGTCCAGCCTTTGCTTTTGCCTCTCTCCTCACCCTCCTACACAATCTCTTGCTGCCTCCGCCAGCAGTCGCTTCCCAGCAAAACCAAACCAAACTCTTGGACCTCCCAGATCAAACAGCCCTGCTGACTATACCCAGCTGAGTGATCTGGCCCTCTAGGCCCGCTCCCCTCCCAGAGCCCCTGGGGGGGACCATTTCCACAGACTCACCTGCTGCCCCTCTGTGCTACATCTGCTCCCCACTGTTAGGCCAGGAGGGCAGAGGCCATATCCTGCACGGAGCCTGGCACGGGAGCAGCGCTTAGTACGTGACCATGGATCACAGATAGAAATGTGGTGAAAGCTGGGCGTCTCCAGAGGCTGCAATATCCCAGGCAGATTTATTTCTCAAGAGCTGCAGGATCCAACCCAGTCCTCGAGATGAAGGAGGGGTGGGAGTCTGGCAAGAGAGGGGCTGATGGCTTTGAGGGATAGAAATAACGAAGGTTTCTGAATAGGGAAGTACATTTTGGGAAGAGGAACCTACCAAAGGGACTTTGGAGGTGGGGGCATTTCTGGGAGTTGGTACCTCGGAGCAGGCGGCACTTGGTAACAGAGGTAGGGGAGTTATGGATCCTGAGTTGAGGGGTTGGCACTGAGGACAAATTTGAGACCATGTAAAGGGAAGATTCACGGGACCGAGGAGGACAGCCAGAGCCCCAAAGCCCCCTGCCACCCCTGACCCTGGGACCTTCCCGGGGCATGGCGGGTTCCCTGGGGGATCTCTGGATCCACATTTGGAGGGTGCAGTGGAAAGCCCCACCCCCTCTGATAGCCTGGCCTGTGCCTCACAGTGTGGCGTCCAGAACTTCAAACGCCGTGAGAAGTGCTTCAAATGTGGTGTGCCCAAGTCAGGTATGGCCCTCCTACCTCCCTCTTTCCCGGGACGTTGCTGGGAAGAGGGAGAAGGGTGAGGGGCCAGTGCTCTGGGAGGAGGGAGACCAGCCTGGGAGCCCCTCCCCCTTTGTCATTGGCCTGTCTTCTGCCGCCCCTGACAGAGGCAGAGCAGAAGCTGCCCCTGGGCGCAAGGTTGGATCAGCAGACACTACCGCTGGGTGGTCGGGAGCTAAGCCAGGGCCTGCTGCCCCTGCCACAGCCCTACCAGGCCCAGGGAGTGCTGGCCTCCCAGGCCCTGTCACAGGGCTCGGAGCCGAGCTCAGAGAACGCCAACGACAGTGAGTCAGTTGTTCCTTCCTTCCTCCCTGCCCTAGGGTGTCTAGGCTGGGCTCTCCAAGGCCAGAGAGATGGTGGTGACCAGGACTTCATCCTCCCAGGGGCCTCTGCCTGGTGGGGGGTACACACATGTAATGTAGGGAGAGCAGAGGAAGAGCATTGCCAGACTCGACTTTGGGGGTGTGTTGAGAAGGTTCTCAGCAGGTGGGTGACTGAGCTGGGACTTGGACTGACAAGCAGAGTTTATCTGAGAGGAAGAGGTGAGGGGAAGCAGCGGGCGCAAGGACGCGGAGGCCAGGGGAGAGGGAGCAGAGGGGAGCCACCAGAGGGTAGGGCCAGAGCGGAATATCAGTGGTGCTTCCTAATGCTGGGCCCCTTCCTGCAGCCATCATTTTGCGCAACCTGAACCCACACAGCACCATGGACTCCATCCTGGGGGCCCTGGCACCCTACGCAGTGCTGTCCTCCTCCAACGTACGCGTCATCAAGGACAAGCAGACCCAACTGAACCGTGGCTTTGCCTTCATCCAGCTCTCCACCATCGTGGTGAGGGCGGCACAGGGGGGGGCCGGGCAGCCAGGATCCCGGCCCCCGGGGCAGGGAGGAGGGACCCTGACCCTAGCCCCCCACCGCGGCCCCAAGCCTGGAAATGGGGCAATGGAGCCGGGGACCTCCCCGGGCCTGACCCTTCTGCCCCTGCCCCCGCCACCTCCTCCCCCAGGAGGCAGCCCAGCTGCTGCAGATCCTGCAGGCCCTGCACCCGCCGCTCACCATCGACGGCAAGACCATCAACGTTGAGTTTGCCAAGGGTTCTAAGAGGTCAGGGCCCCACCTGTGTCCTTTCCCAGCTTGCCCCCCAGCTTGGGGCCTCCTGTCTCACTCCCAGTCTCTGACATCCTCCCCAGGGACATGGCCTCCAACGAAGGCAGTCGCATCAATGCTGCCTCTGTGGCCAGCACTGCCATTGCCGCGGCCCAGTGGGCCATCTCGCAGGTACTCAGAGACTCCCCTCCACCCCAGCATCCCTGTACCTGGGCCGCCTCCACCCTCCCGCTCCCTCTCTGCAAACAGGAGGGCTGGCTTGCTGTTTTGGCTTCCTGTGGCCCCGAAAACCTCTCACAGTGGTCGCCGGTGGGGGCTATGGGGTCCTCGCTGCAGCTCCCTTCCCAGGCACCTCCTCCCAGGCTTTCCTTTTCAGCGCCGTCGCGGCTGCTTTTCTGTTCTGTTTGGTAGTTGTATATCATCCTGAATTGTTACAACCTTTCTTGGTAAAAGGGAATTTATAAGTGGCTGCAAGAAAATTGGCAGATGACAATAAAGAAGGGGAGGATGGTATCTTCCTTGGTCTGACACCCAACACATATATTACGCGACACGTGTACCAGTGTCAGCCCTAGGAGCGTTTTGGCGCGTGTCTTTGTCCCAGTCTTGTTTTTGTCACCACCCTGCTCTGCTCTGGCCGGGTGGCCCTTGTTTGAGGGCTGCATGCTTTCTGTCAGCAGACACTTGCTTCACTTGGGGGCAGACGTCTCTTAGCTGGTCCCCCTCCCCTCTGTGCCCCCTCCTCTGCTAATGAACCCCTCCCACCTGCCCCTCAGGCCTCCCAGGGTGGGGAGGGTGCCTGGGCCACCCCCGAGGAGCCACCGGTCGACTACAGCTACTACCAACAGGAGGAGGGCTATGGCGGCAGCCAGGGCACAGAGTCCTCTCTCTATGCCCATGGCTACCTCAAGGGCACGAAGGGCCCCAGCATCACTGGAACCAAAGGGGACCCAGCCGGAGCAGGTTAGCCTCAGCATCTCTCCCTGAGCCCATGGTGGGGACTGGCAAGCATAGGGTCCTGGGCCCTGCCATTCACGTTCTCCTTTTTCCCTGTCCCCTTTTACAGGTCCCGAGGCCTCCCTGGAGCCTGGGGCAGACTCTGTGTCCCTGCAGGCTTTCTCCCGCACCCAGCCTGGTGCCACCCCTGGTGTCTACCAGCAGTCAGCAGCTGAAGCAAGCGGCAGCCAGGGCACTGCTGCCAACAGCCAGGTGAGGAAAATCAAGGGGAGGTCCTGGGGGCCATGGGGGCACTGGTAGACACTGAGCCCTGTTCCCCTGTCTTGCCCCGTGACTAGTCATACACCATCATGTCACCCGCTGTGCTCAAATCTGAGCTCCAGAGCCCCACCCATCCCAGCTCTTCCCTGCCACCAGCCACGAGTCCCTCTGCCCAGGAGTCCTACAGCCAGTACCGTGAGTAGCCATGGCCTACGGTGAGGGGTGGGGAATTCCTTAACAAAGCAGAGAGGAGTGCGACCCCCTCTTCTCACTCTCCAGCTGTTCCTGACGTCTCCACCTACCAGTACGACGAGACATCTGGCTACTACTATGACCCCCAGACTGGCCTCTACTACGACCCCAACTCTCAGGTGATAGGGCAGTCTGGGGAGTGGGCAGGGTCTGCAGTCCCCTCCTCGAGGTCTTCCCTCACACCCCTTCTCCCCCACCTCCCCCAGTACTACTACAATGCTCAGAGCCAGCAGTACCTGTACTGGGATGGGGAAAGGCGGACCTATGTTCCTGCCCTGGAGCAGTCAGCTGATGGGCATAAGGAAACGGGAGCGCCCTCAAAGGAGGGCAAAGAGAAGAAGGAAAAGCACAAGACCAAGACGGCCCAACAGGTGAACACTGGGAGTCCAGCAGTCACTGGCTGGCTGTCAGGTGTCTTCCGATGAATGCCATTCTGTCATCTGTTATCCTCCACTGCCAAGGGAGGGGATGGCGGTGGATGTGCACGTGGGCAGTAGTTGTGCCCAGGAGAGACCAGGCTCCCGGTCCAGCTTTGCTCTTTGCTGCGTGACCTTGAGCCAGGGCCGTCTCCCTACCAGGTACATGGTAGGGCTGCCCACCTCCCTGAGGTGGCCAGTGCCATCCAAGTGTACCCTGTCTGCTTTCCCATCCCCTGGTGGGAACCTTTGTGCTGTTGGTGGCAATGTGGGCTGGTGTGGGCACGCCTGAAGCCAGGCTAGCCCTGCCTGTGGAAACAAATGCGCATGCATGCTCCTTTGGGCCCAGAACCCCACCTAAGGGTGTGTCCGTGTCTGTCTGTGTATATATATCCCAGAGAACTTCTCGCGGGCCCATCAGGGGGTGGGCAGGAAGACAACCATCGCAGTGTTCTGTGGTGGTGGGCAGTTGGAGGGAACCTCAGTGTCTTGTCTGTGGAGGAAGAATATGACAGTCTGGGTGCAACACTTAGAAGCAAGAACTACGTGTTCCTTTGGCAGCCTGGTAAATTCTAAAAATGGTGTTGTGCCTGGGGGTCGGGGTTGGGCAACGACATGGAACGTGGCATAGTATCACACGTGCAAATTAAAATTATACACAGAGCAAGCCATTCTATGCATTTTAGAACGATAAAATGAAAACACACGGCAAACCTAATAGCGTGGGTGCCCATGAGGAGAACGGGGGCACAGCTGGGGAGGGCCTTGCTGAGGAGCACTGATGACAGGACGACAGAGAAATGGGGACTTTCACTTCCGCCTCTCTCACCTTCTGCTTGAGGCTGCAGGGCAGGAAGGGGCGGGCTGCTGCAAGGGCAGAGGTTGGAGTTGGTGACCCCAGCAGTCGGAGGATTCCTAAGAGCCTCACCCCCACCCTCGCCCCTAGATTGCCAAGGACATGGAACGCTGGGCCCGCAGCCTCAACAAGCAAAAAGAAAACTTCAAAAACAGCTTCCAGCCCATCAGTTCCCTACGAGACGATGAAAGGCGGGAGTCGGCCACCGCAGATGCTGGCTACGCCATCCTCGAGAAGAAGGTGTGTGTGGCTGTCCATCCGCGCCCTGCCCCCTAGTCTTGTCATCCCTTTGGTCCTTCCGTGGAATCTCTGAATTTCTGTGTTCCTCCACCCCAGGGAGCACTAGCTGAGAGACAGCACACCAGCATGGACCTCCCAAAACTGGCCAGTGATGACCGCCCAGTGAGTGCCCAGGGCAGAAAGAAGGGCAGGGCTCTGAGCTAGCCAGACCAGACCTCTCACCCTCACCTTTTGCAGAGCCCACCGAGGGGGCTGGTGGCAGCCTACAGCGGGGAGAGTGACAGTGAGGAGGAGCAAGAGCGTGGGGGCCCGGAGCGGGAGGAGAAGCTCACTGACTGGCAGAAGCTGGCCTGTCTGCTCTGCCGGCGCCAGTTCCCCAGCAAGGAGGCGCTCATCCGCCACCAGCAGCTCTCCGGGCTCCACAAGGTGACTGAGGGAGGCTTGGCTGGGAACCCTGTCCTGGCCCGGCCCAGCCGCTTCACTCCTCCTCCTGTCCTCCTTGCAGCAAAACCTTGAGATTCACCGGCGAGCCCACCTGTCAGAAAATGAGCTGGAGGCACTTGAGAAGAACGACATGGAGGTGAGGTGTGACCCACTCCTGGGCTCCATCCCTCGGTCCCTTACCAAGCGCTCCATCCGTGTAGGCAGCTGGCGCTCAGGTTCCTCAGCTAGACACAGCCTGGCTGCCATCAGCCACTTCACGTCCTTTCCCTGCAAGGCTTCTTCCCGATTCCCCCCATGCTGGCTGCTGGCATTCACAGGACCACAGATCTGTTCGCTAGATCTAGCTCCCTGTGGGGGCCCCCAAGCTGTGCCCATGTTTCCTGCAAATAGCGATCAGCTCCTTCATTCTCACACACACTCTTCAGCAAATGAAGTACCGGGACCGCGCAGCTGAACGCAGAGAGAAGTATGGCATCCCTGAGCCGCCGGAGCCCAAGAGGAGGAAATATAGCGGCATGTCTGCGGTCTCTGTGTGAGTGCCCGGGGCCAGGTCGGGGGCCTGGGGCCGGCAGGCCAGTCGCTCACACTGTGCCACTGTCTCCTGCAGGGACTTTGAGCAGCCCACGCGGGATGGGCTGGGCAGTGACAACATTGGCAGTCGCATGCTCCAGGCTATGGGCTGGAAAGAGGGCAGTGGCCTGGGCCGCAAGAAACAGGGCATTGTGACTCCCATTGAGGTGAGTCTGCGGGGATCCCATCCCCACCCTCCAGTACTCTCTGCTGTAGCCCTGGCCCCCGCCCAACCTGACAGAGTCTGCCTCCCTCACACAGGCCCAGACACGGGTGCGGGGCTCCGGCTTGGGTGCCCGAGGCAGCTCCTATGGGGTCACCTCAACCGAGTCATACAAGGAGACGCTGCACAAGACAATGGTGACCCGCTTCAACGAGGCCCAGTGAGCAGCTGCAAGACCTACTTATACTTATGTTGGGTGTCCAGCCTGGAGCAGGGGAGGATGAAATGTTGGGTGGTCAGAACAGGGGCCCTGCACCTGTTGACTGGCCCAACTCCGCAGCCAGAGAGGCCCTGACCAAGTCAGACTTTTGAGTTGGTGACTTTTATTGGAAAACTGGGCTGGGTTCATGTCTTTCTTTTTGTAATAAAAGCTGAAAAGTCCGCAGCTTGCATGTCTCTTTCTCATGTCCCAGAGTGGTTTGTGGCCCACACAGATACAGGGACATAAACACAGATGGACAAGATCTTGGTCACAGCCCCTCACCATTATCGGGTCCAGCAGGTCATGCTGTACCAGGAAACCAAGCACCACCAGGGCACCGTCAGACTTGAAGACCCTCTGGGTCACAGCCAGGACTAGGAACCCCCCATCTCCTGGCCTTGCCACCCTGCAGCTGCACTTGCTGTATGGCTGCAAGGCTAAACTGTACTTGGGTCTGGGGACAATGCCTGAGGGCATCTCTGAGTGAACAACGATAGGCACTCTGGCGCCAGTGGGCCCTGTGCCCTCAACAGGCTGATGACCCCAGAGGTGTGGAGATAAGAGAATCAGCCTGCCAGTCCCAGGGATGCCCCACCAGTTGGGTCCACCCTCGTCCTCATCCGCTCCACGGCTTTTACCACAGCACCCTATCCCTCCAGTCCCACTAACCAGTCTCCACCCTGTGATTCACAAGTATGCATGTGCTCTCAGCACAGGTCTGAGTACAGTGGAACACGAAGCTGGGGCTGCCCTCTCCGGGCCTTGCGGGGGCTGGGCTGTGAAACGGGGCCAGGAACCGCCCCTCCCCAAAACATACATGCTTTTAAGACAAGAAGGTGGAAGGGAGGTAGTGTAGGAAGAGCAAGTGGTTCAAAGCCCCTCCTTCCTCACTTAGTAGTCTGCATTATGACATCACCCTACACAAGTTGTAAGGAGAGGGATGAAAAAGCGAGGCTGGTGTAATCTTGATCCCCAAAACAGATGAGATAATTCAAGAAGAGAACATTTCAAGCCACTTAACACCTGTAGATTAAAAATCCTTAATAAAGTCTTAGCTACGGCTTCCCTGGTGGCGCAGTGGTTAAGAATCCACCTGCCAATGCAGGGGACACGGTTTCGAGCCCTGATCCGGGAAGATCCCACATGCCGTGGAGCAAGTAAGCCCGTGCACTACAACTACTGAGCCTGCGCTCTAGAGCCTGTGAGCCACAACTACTGAGCCCACGTGCCGCAACTGCTGAAGCCCGCATGCCTAGAGCCCATGCTCCGCAGCAAGAGAAGCCACCACAATGAGAAGCCCGCTCAAGGAAGAGTAGCCCCCGCTTGCCGCAGCTAGAGAAAGCCTGCACACAGCAACGAAGACCCAACGCGGCCAAAAAGAAAGAAAGAAATTTATTTTTAAAAAATGTTAGCTAAATGAATCCAATATTATATTTAGCAAATATGTTTTGATCAAATAGTTTATCTCAGGAATGCAAAATTGAGTCAACATTAGAGAAACTATATATGTAGTGCTCTACATTAACAGACCAAAAGTAAACAAACGTAATAATCTCAACCACAGAAAGCATTTGATAAGGTTCAAGAATCAATAAATCCATACTTACAGAAATTAATGGATAAAAGAATAAATACATGGAGGAGAAGAGAAATATCCCCTATACAGTAGAATGTCAACTAATAATCACGGCACAATGATGGTGTTCTGTTAATGTTAATGAAATCTCTGGGTGCTGAAGCTAGCGGTTACACTTTGATGTAAACAGGATATTTACACAGATTCAAAGTATCTCTCCATGAGATATATGTTAGTTAATTCCAAAGGGGGAAAATAGTATCTTTACAGTAGAGAAACCTGGCAGATACCATCTTAATGAGGGGAACAAAGTGAACATTATCAGTATTAAAATCCTGAGCCATCTGATAGGATGAAATGAGGAGACAGCATCACTTTTGTGATATTCCCAGGCAATATGCAGAACACGAATCTAACCACAAGGAAACATCAGACAAAGCCAAACTGAGGGACAGTCTACAAAATTCCTGGCTTATAATCTTCAAAAGTGTCAATGTCATGAAGGTCAAGGGAGCACTGAAAAACCGTTCCAGATTGAAGGAGACATCCCATTTGAATGTTCAAATGTTACCTCCTGGCTACCCCATTTAAAGTTCCAAACTCTGCCCTGCCATACTCCCTATGCCCCTTTCCTTGCATTCTTTTTCTCCATGACATTTCTCAATTTCTAACATACTATAAGTTTTCTTACTTTTCTACAGTCTCCTTCACTAGAATGAAAACATCACGAGGGAAGGGACTTTTGTCTGCCTTGCTCACCACTGTGTCCCCGATGCCTCGAACAGGGTTTGGCACATACCAGACCATGGAAGCATGAATAAATACACACACCACAACTGTTCAAATCATTCTCATTCTCAAGACTCCATTTTTTTAAAAAAATGGCTAATACATAAAGAGTCCTTAGGGACCTCCCTGGTGGCACAGTGGTTAAGAATCCACCTGCCAATGCAGGGGACATGGGTTCGAGCCCTGGTCCGGGAAGATCCCACATGCAGCAGAGCAACTAAGCCCATGCGCCACAACTACTGAAGCCCGCGGTGCCTAGAGCCCGTGCTCTGCAACAAGAGAAGCCTCTGCAATTAGAAGCCCGCGCACTGCAACGAAGAGTAGCCCCTAGGGAAAGCCCGCACACAGCAACGAAGACCCAATGCAGCCAAAAATAAATAAATAAATTTATAAAACAAAAATAACGAGTCCCTAAAAATCCATAAGAGGTACAACAACCCAATAGAAAATGGATAAAGGAAACAGAAAATTCCCAGAAAACAAGAACTGCAAATACCTTTAAATCTATGAAAAGATGCCCAAGTTCACGCCTAATAAGAGAAATACACATTATAATTACACCCGATTGGCAAACATCCAAAGGCTTGACAATCTGCTCAGTGAGGCTGTGAACCAGCTGCACTCTCATACGTGGCTGGGGGCAATGCGAATTGTACAACTCTCACCCCCACTTCCCCTTTCTCCCTGCTTTCTTACCTCCACAGGCTTTTGTTCAAGCTGTTCCCTCCGACTGGGATGCCCTTCCCTCTCACTTGGGAAAGTCCAAAGTCCAAATCCTGCCTCAATTACTCCTACTGATCCTTTTGAAGGCAATCAATTCTTCAGAGAAGTCGGCCACACCCACGGCTTCAGTTGCCACCTCTGATGGCCCCTAAATCCATCCACGGAAACTCAGATCTAGTCCCCAAACTGTTCATTCAACCAACACATACCAGACCATGGATATCTAACAGGCATCAAAAATGTAACACGTCTGGGGACTTCCCTGGTGGCGCAGTGGTTAAGAATCCGCCTGCCAATGCAGGGGACACGCGTTTGTGCCCCGGTCCGGGAAGATCCCACGTGCGGCGGAGTGGCTGGGCCCGTGGGCCATGGCTGCTGAGCCTGCGCGTCCGGAGCCTGTGCTCCGCAGCGGGAGGGGCCACAACAGCAAGAGGCCCGCGTACCGCAAAAAAAAAAAAAAAAAAAAAAGAATCCGCCTGCCAGTGCAGGGAACACGGGTTCGATCGCTGGTCCGGGAAGATCCCACATGCCGCGGAGCAACTAAGTCCGTGCACCACAACTACTGAGCCTGCGCTCTAGGGCCCACGAGCCACAACTACTGAGCCCGCACACCTAGAGCCCCTGCTCCACAGCAAGAGAAGCCACTGCAATGAGAAGCCCGTGCACCACAACAAAGAGTAGCCCCCGCTTCCCCAAACTAGAGAAAGCCCACGTGCAGCAACGAACACCCAACACAGCCATAAATAAATAAATAAATAATGTAACGTCTGAAAATCAACTCCTGATTTTGCCCCATGCCTGCTCCTAATGGAGTATTTCCCCTGTCAATGACAACTCCATCCTTCCAGCTCAGGCTAGAAACCCATGGGTCAGCCAGGACTCCTCTCTATTTTTCATGTGCTGTATCCGATTTCTCAGCAAATCCTGGTGTCTTTACCTTCAAAATCAATTCAAAATAGAACCCCACACACTTCCTCTTTCACCACCTTGGTCTGACCCTCTCTCATCACTACCTGGACTCTTGCAGTAGCCTTTCCACTGGCTTTTCTGCTTCCTCTCCCCCACCCCCACCCCCCCATACACAGTTTGTTCTCTCTCCACAGAGAGCAGCCAGATTCTAAAATATAATTTAAATAATGTGACTCCCCTACTTAAAATCCTTTTATGGCTCCCCATGGATCTTAGAATAAAAACCAAACATCTCAGCCTGGCTTACAATGCCCTGCTTGATATGGCCTCGAATCTCATCTGCCAGTGCTCTCCCTTCCTCACTCCTCTCCAACTACACAGACATCTGTGCTCTTCCCAAACATTTCAAGAACTTCCAGCCTCAAGGCTTTGCCCCTGATGTTCCCTCTGTCTGATGCTTTCCCCCCATGTTACACATGGTTTGCTTCCTCACTTTTCACAGGCCACCTCCTCAGAGAGTCATTCCCTGACTACTTCACATGGGGTATCAGGGGAGGTCTCCCTGAGGTGAGGCAAACAATAAATCAGAAGGAAAAGATCTGATGGAAGAGCGTTCTTAACTATTGCCAGGGCAGTAGTCTCCTTGCTATGTTCTTTGCCATGTTCCCAGTGCCCTGCACTTAGTAAGCATTCAGTAAATCTTTTTCAAATGAGCAAATGTGGAGGATTTGAGGACAGGATATGGGATACAGAATTTGGGATAAGGTGATAAAGGCATTTTGTGTTAAATACCTTTGCTGTAACATCACCTTCTCAGGGAGGCCTTCCTTGACCACACTATCTAAAAATGCAACCGGTCCCCCACAGATTTCCCTTTACCTTGTTCTATTTTTCTCCACAGCATTTAGCAGTTATCACATATATACGACATATTTACATATATATTTAATTGTATATTCACATATTAATATAGGCTATACACAATGTATTTAATATGACATTTATTATATACAGATGTAACTTTTTTTTTTTTTGCCACAGCACATGGCTTGTGGGATCTTAGTTCCCCGACCAGGGATTGAACCCCGGCCCTTGGCAGCGAAAGCGTGGAGTCCTAACCACTGGACCGCCAGGGAATTCCCTACAGATGTAAATTATTTACATATTGACACTGGCTATCATGTTATGTAAACTGTGTAATATTAACATGTACATTTTATTAGACACAATTTATATTATATTCACATGTATCTAATATAATTTTTACTTATTTGTTACATTTATGGTCTTGTCTCTCGCTAGTCTGTCAGCTCCGTGAGGGCAAGGAAGAATCCCTGGCACCTGGCCCACAGCTCGAGCTCCAAAATGTCAAATGAATGAACTCCTTTGGCCACCTGAGCCTCAGCTTTCCCCTCTGTAGGATGGGTGTGCCTTTCCATCTGGAGGTACCCCCATGTTCCGATCCCTTTTCCTACACCTCCCCCCCTCCAGAGGGCTGCTCCCGGAACTCCACAGCCCAGGTTTACATTTTCCCATACCCTGGGCGTTCATGCCCACCACGTGCACTAGGCGCCGGCCCGACCGGACTACCACCCCCAGCATGCCTCGCGCGTTCGTGAAGTACCACCACAACCCATAGGGGTATCTGGGTCTGACAAGGGCCCTGACGGCGCAGGAGCAAGGGCGCGCGCCCCTCTAGCTGAGCATCTGTGGTACGTTCCAAACAGGGGGCCCTCCGAGGCCCCGCGCTTCCGAGCCCCGCGGAAACTCTGGCTCTTCTTGTACAACAGAGGTGGTTTGCTCTTCCGTTGCCCCGTGGCTTCGGCTCATCTCCAGCAGGAAGGCGAGGCTTCCGCCCGGCGCAGGGGGTGAGCTGGAGCACGGTACCCCCAACCCCCTGGACAGCATTTGAGGGAGGGGGCTCAATTTCGGGGATCCCCGAATGGGCATATTTAGAGGCTCTGAGCCCGGTGTGGCATTTAGAGGTGGCTGTTTTTGAGGGGACCCTTAGCAAGTGGCGTTTAGGGACTCCGGGGTGGGACTTGGGAGTCTGTTTTAAGGAGCGTCTCTCGGAGGCAGGGTTTATACCCCTTGGAGACAGGGTTTAGGGGGATGTTTGGGGAGACCCTTAGGGTTCGTGTATGAATACTCTGTCCACGAGGCAGGATTTGGTGTGCTTCCCCAAGGTAGAGGCAAAGTTTGAGGTTCCTGAACTCAGGGCGGAATTTTGGGGGGCTTGTTTCAGGAAAGGTCCTGGTGACGGTGGGAACGTTTGGGACCGACATGGCATGTGGACCTATCGAATGGCCTTTTTGACCTCTGGTTCTGTTATGATGTCTCACCGCGGAGAGACTAGACACATCTGGGCCCACAAGTTTTTTTAGGAACAGGAACACCCAGCCCAGGCTGTGGAAGTAACACCGGAACCTAGTGTGCTAGGTTCTTCCCGAGGGGACAGTGTGCCACGGGGCCTTCATGGACCGTGGCTTTATTCGTCATTCATAAGGAGGTGGGCTGTTGTGGAAGACCTTTTTCTTTTTTTTTTTTTTTTTGCGGTACGCGGGCCTCTCACCGCTGTGGCCTCTCCCGTTGCGGAGCACAGGCTCCGGACGCGCAGGCTCAGCGGCCATGGCTCACGGGCCCAGCCGCTCCGCGGCATGTGGGATCCTCCCGGACCGGGGCACGAACCCGTGTCCCCTGCATCGGCAGGTGGACTCCCAACCACCGCGCCACCAGGGAAGCCCTGTGGAAGACCATTTTTGCCTTTTTCGCACCTAGTCCATTGGAAGTGTCAGCATATGAATTATTCACGAGGGGGTGGATCAGCGTGCTGAAGGGGTGTGCTGAAAGGGGCGTTCTGCAGTCTGCCGGGCAAATTAGATCTCATTTATTAAGCGTAAAGGTGAGTAGCACCCCGAGTTTTCTGTGGCTTTTCTAGGGGCATTGTGCATAATTCATGAGGGGCGTGGCTTTTACGGCTTCATCTGCATGATCCGCTGTTAGCTTCCCCTTAGAGGTTTCAGGATTTAAATTTTGCGTCTCAGCGAAGGGACGAGGCCTCGCTCATTGTTCATTCCTTACGGCCCAGTAATCCCAGATTATCAGCAAAGGCTCTAGATTCAAGTCCCATCGATCCTTGCCAGCTGTGTGATCTTTGGCAAATTTTTCTGTGAGCCTGAAAAAATGAGTAAGAGCATAATGGTGATCAGATTAGTTTACACTCATTTAGCACTTTATTAGCCTGTTTAATCTCCACAACAATTCTAGGTGGTAGGTTATTATTGTCCCATCTTATAGATGAGGAAACTGGGACACCGGGAGACTAAGTAATTTGCCTAAGGTTACTCAGTCAGTGAGTCTGAGTCTACAGTCCAGAGTCTGTAGTCTTAATCAAATGTCATAATGTCTCTCTCCCATCCACCCAATTCAATGGTACTACTACTACTGTTAGTCATGTACCACTGCCTGCCAGGCACTGTTCTGAGACCTTTCTACATATTTATTCATTTAAGCTTCATCACAAGGTAGGTTACTATTGTTCTCATTTTATGGGTGGGGCAACAGTGGCCCAGAGAAGTGAAGTGCCTGGTCCCAAGTCACACAGCTAGTCATCGGTGGATGGAAATGATTTTTGTGAGGGTTTAAGAACTCTCTAAGGAGGTCACCTTTGAGCTGAGACCTGAAGGACAAGAAGGAACCGATTTCCTGCTCTGCATTCCTGAGACCAGTGGTGCAGTGCATGGAAGGGACACACAACAGGAACCACCACACAGTGGGCAATCAGTTAATGTGATCTATTATTATTATTATTTGACAGAATCGTACTGGGTGCTTATCGTGTACCTGGGGCTTTGGTATACAGTCGTATCTCTGGTGACATGGTAGTCTCTCCTACCTATTTAATGGACATTGGTGGCCTTAGCACTCTGTTTTCCAGTGTAATTCTGGAAGGGTGTTTCAAGGCACTATTTTTTAGATAATGTCCCAAGTTGGGGGTTTCTCTAGTGGCTGGGTACACCCTCACCCATAAGTAATTTTATATTAATATACAATATATTTACATATCACCTTTAAATTAATATATAATACTTAAAAAATTTAGCATTGCCCTGTGCCAGCACTGCTCTGAGCTCATTCCATAGTTCATATTCTCTGGTTTTCACAGTGACACATTTTGCCTTTACGATGTAGATGGGTTCTACTACTATCCCCATTTTACAGTTGTAGAAACTGAGGCACCTGCCAGCGGTATGTGGTAAACCTGGATTTGGTTGGACCAAGGCAGCCCCGGTGCAGTTAGTTAAGGGTGGGGAGGAGGCAGCTGCACTTCTCCTGGGTTTCCCCTGTGGTTCTGCAGCACCTTTCATCATTCATGAACGGGAAGGGGTGACCAAGTTGCCTCGCCTGGAGTACCATAATCCCTACTTGCTGGAGAGGGCTGTCTTGAGTGTATCTGTCCATTCAGTCTCATGCATAATTCATGAGTAACTGGGTGGGACCTTTCTTGACCTCTCTGAGTTTCCAGGTTGGGCTGCTGCAGCATTACCATTCATTATTCATGAGCTGGGGGAGTGTGTTTTCCCTGTGTTAGCCCTATTTCCCTGCTTACTGGGTATTAGATGCAGTAATGGGCGGACCTGTCTCTTTTGTTCTTGCCCACCGGGCCTCATGCATTACTCATGATAAGATGTGGCCTCGGTCTCCTTGGCTTCCAGGCTGCAGCAAGATCATTCACTATTCATGAGCATTGGGGTGTGACTTCCATGTTTTAACATTGGCTTTCTGGTTGCAGGGTGTTAGTCAACCAGCCACCCGGCCTCGTGCATAATTCACGATCAGGAAGTGTGGACTTGATGTCCTTTCTTGGTTTCCATGGTAGCCTGGCTGTAACAATGTATTCATTATTCACCTTCCATGGGCGTGCCCTCCATGTCGTTTTACCTGTTTTCCTAGTTACTGCCATAGTAACCACCAGGTGGAGCTATTCGCCTTCGAAGGAGTCACAGACAGGCAGGGGCCGTCATGCATGATTCATAAACGGGCGCGGCCTGCCTGCATCCGGGTTTCTGGGGGTGGGGCCCAAGGTTTTGTTCCGGCCCCGGGCTCAACGGCCGCCATCTTGTGTCGGCGGCGGCTGAGGGTAAGGAGGTCCCAGGGACGAGTACAACCCCTACGGCCTGAGGACGAGAAGGCAGCGACGGCGATTCTAGGCGGCCCAGGCGGCAGGGAGGAGGAGGAGGAGAAGGAGGAGGGTGGCGGCCGGGCTTGGCTTCGGCTCCTAGAGGAGTTGGCGGCGGCGCGACCCGGGGAACCGGCATTGGTAACAAATGGCCTTTCTCAGTTCCTTGGCCGGGGCAGGGGCTTCGCGAAGCATTGGAGGGTCTTGGGTCGGCGCAGGGCCAAGCTGACGTTGGGGCGGGCGGTGATGACTCGGACGCAGGGATCGTTGGAGAGAAGGGGGGGTAGATCTTGGGGCGGGGCCGACATTTCCCATCCGGGACCAGCCCAGTCCCTCGGGCTCCAAAATCTGACCTTAGAGTCAGACCCCCAGAATCTGCTTTTAGAGACTCAGGCCAACATTCCTAGTCAGTGACCTGACCCCATCCTGAGCCTTGCATCGCAGATCGGAACTTCCCCCAATCAGCAGTAGAGACTTACGGGATCGACATTCCAGGTCAAAACCTCCTACCAGTGTATGTCATTAAAGACCTTCCACAGAATCTCTCTTCATTCACTCCTAGTTCCTCAGTATTTGCCCTCGCAGCTTTCAAGAGGGGCCAGACCTCAGGGAGGGTCCATTTGGCTTCATTTCTAAAAGAGTCTTTTCTAGCATCTTCCTTCAGAACCTACCCCCCCCAACACACACACACACACACACTCCGCCCCCCACCCTCTGCCCTCAGCTTTGAAGGAGTCTAGACCCTGTGAAAGGCCATTTGAGCTTGGCCTCCATGTCAGAGAGCACTCCCCCACATCTCAGAGGTCTCCCAACCCACCCTGGCCCAGCATCTTCCCTCCAAAACCTCTCCGGGCCAGCATTTCTATTCAGAGGTTTCCACGTAGCACTCACCTTTAAAGACTGCTGTAATTCCTAGAATCTGACCTTAGAGACTTCCTTTACTTTAAGAGAATGCACCCTTTTTTATGGTTCCAGTATTCTCTTCAGAGAGTACCTCTTGCAGGCCTCAGCATCTCCCCCATCAGACACTCATAACCCCCAGTATCTTCCCTCAGAGCCTCCCAGGGGACCAGACACCAGGGAGGAACTGTTTGGACATATAATCCTCCATCAGAGATCTCTTTGCCAGCATCTGCCCTTGCAGACCCTGTTGGCTCCTAGCCCCTTCCATCAGAGTCTTGCCTCAAATCCCACGCTTCACTCAGCCTCTGCCTTCAAAAGCCAACCGGGGTTCCAGCTTCTCTCACAGACCCCTTAACCTCACATCAGGCCTAAGAATCTGCCCTCAGAGCCTTTCAGGATTCCAGCATCCTCAGTTAGACTTTCAGCTTCGTAGGACCCCAACATCATTGTCAGTTGTCCCTTCCCACAACGGGTCCAATTCTCCATCAGAGTAGGAAACCCCTTTCTCTGCATCTACTCTCTGAGCCTCCATGGGGTCCCACATAATTGGTCAGAGAAACCCAACCCCACCTGGGGACCTAGCCAGTATCTGCTTACTGAAGTTTTTAGGGCCAGAACTGTCTGGGCTCAGCCTCCCCTTTCCACTCCTCAGAGCAGCTGCAGTACCTAGCACGTACCAATCAGAGATCAACACAAGACCTTTGTACTCCATTAGAAATCCCTCCGCGACCCCACCCCGGGCCTCAGCATCCACCCTCATAGCCTCCTGGGACTCTGACATCAATGTCAGAGACACCTTTTCCCTGCAAGTCCCAGTTATTTTTGGTCAAAGATTTCCCTCTGCCACCAGTGAAGACCCCCCAGGGCCCCAGCATCCCCCTGATGGAGAACACCCCCACCCCCAGACCCCAGCGTCTTCCCACAGCCTCCTTGGACTGCAGAGTCCCCCACCCATTCCCTGTGCAGCCGCTGGGGCCTCAGGTGCAACTTCCTGGCCCTTTCGTAAAAACTCCTTTTCCAAGGACCCAGATATGAGTCTTAACAACCTTGTCCAGCACCACCCCTCCTGCCCCCCAGGGCTTCTAACATCCCCTTTCCCATCTCCCTCTGAGCCTCCAAGGGCTCAGACAACTGTCTCCTGACTCTTTTATATTCCCAGGGACCTCTCAGTTAATCCCTCCTAGGAGGCTTGACAGGCCCCAGCATCCTGTGCCCTAGCTTCTCTCTATCCTGATAACTTGACCCTGTGTCTGCCCTCTCTCAGACCTGCTCCAGGACTCCTACCTCAAACCTCCTTCTCTGGTTTGGGTGGTAGACAATGCTCAGGCTTCAAAATCAGCAGATTGGAGACCTCAGGCAGGTTCTGAAACTCTCTAAGCCTCATTTCAGCTTTGCTGAACAATTGATAGTATATGTGTTTTAATTGGGGCCTGAGCATGTGTTGAGAGAGAAAGGTTTCGAATTTATGCTGGGGGTGGAGGATCTTAGCTCCTCTCTGGGGTTTCTGCCCCAGACCCCTTCTGCTTGCCTTGAGACTGGCCTGTTCCAAATCTCTGCGATTGAAATCCACTCTCAGACCATCAACCAAAACCTGCTTAGACCCTTGTTGCCAGCATTAGGGGTCCAGATGTCAAAGGTCCAGATAGCAGAGATCTCTCTGGCCCTGGATCATCTCTGATTTCGGAAGTGGGAAGACGGTGTGTCCCAAACAACCAAATCAGTGACAAGGCAAGGCGATAACTAAGTAGTGGAGGCCTCTGCAGGTGCCCAGGGAGGAGCTTATGTCCTTAAGCCTCTGAGTTCTGACCACAGACCTTGACTCTTTTAACCTCCCTAGCAGCCCTTTGAGGATATTTCTGTTTGCCCCTGCTTTGGGGGAAAAAAAGGGGGGCTCAGAGGAAATGAGATACCTGTCACGCGTCAGGAAGTCAGTAAATGGAAAAATATGATTTACCTTGGTCTCCCTACTAACTCACCACGCCTCTTCTACCCAAGTTGGTTCTTAGCGTTCCCAGAAGTTCAGCTAGATGACTTGGACCTAGCCAGCCTCCTGGGTCCCCCTCCCTCACCCCTCATCTCTTAGCCCTGTGGGCTGGGCCCTGAGCTGGGTCCTGACTCTGTTCCCCCAGGAGGCATTGGCAAACAGTCCAGCACCAGCTGCATGACTGGGCACGTGACTGGAGTTCTCTTAGCCTTTGTTTTCTTACTTGTGACATGGGTATAAGGTTATCTGGTTCATGGGCATTGTTAGGATTATACAAAGCCCTTTACTCTGAGATTGACAGGCAGTAAGCTCTTGGTAGATGGTAGAGAGCTCCTGTCGTCTTGCTTAGTGCTAGCATGTGACAAGCGCCAAGATGGAATCTTAGGTACAGTGGGGGTACTTGGTGTGATTGGGTGTCAGAAAAGGCTCAGTGTAGGAGAACAGAGGCTCAGAGGAGCATTGGGGGTGGGGGGGGGAGGGATTGGGGGGCCTGTTGTCTCCAGCGTCTGGATCCCGCCCCCCTTCTTCCCCCCCCCCCCCCCCCCGCCAATTTCACTTCCACAGCAGCCTGCATTGTTCTGTCTCTGGGACCTAGTCCTCATGAGCTCAGGTTTTTCCATTTGTCTGGCAAGGACACTCGGCCCTTCCTTGCAGGGTCAGGACCGTTGAGGGGATGAAACGCCATAACATCAGGAAGCAGCCTGGGCCTCAGGGTCAGCAGATCCCCGGGTGGTTCCAGCTTGGCCACTGTCTTTGTGGGAACCTAGGTCAAGTCACCAAACTTCCCTGAGTGAGTTTCTTTTCCTCCAGTGTGAGTTGCGAGTGTTACTGATAGTAGTCCAAACCCCACAGGGGTGCCCTGAGGACAGAGTGAGGCACAGATCATAAAGTGATCTGTGTTTGACATTTGGCCCAGGGAGGACTCCTAATAAATATTCGTTTATCATTATTGTTGATCTGTTTTAGGGACTCCACACTCAGACAAGGCTTGGGAAGTGTGTGTTTTCTCTCTCCCTGCGACCTCTTTTATTGGCCCTGGGTGTTTTCCCCTCCCAGAGCTGGGGGTGGTGGGAAGCAGATTGGACTTTGTGAAACTCTCCTCCGTGAGCCCCTCTGGGAACTGAGTTCTCAGCACAATATCTCTTGCCATCATGCCACCCTGATGGATGTCCAAGCCGCGTTTCCCTCTCAAACCCCTGTCACTAGGGTTAAGGGAGAGGAGAAGGGTTGCTTGCTATTGCCTACCTGCTCTGTACCAGGCTCTTTGGTCTGTGTTATATCTCGTCACATCAACAGCTCCATGGGGTAGGTAAGTGCTCTTCTCACTCCTGTTTTACAGGCGAGGGAACCGAGCCCATAGGGGTTAAATGATGACTGTCAAGGAGTGCCAGGGTCTGACCTGAAGCTACATCCTTTCTCTGACTTCCCGACAAGTACATTCTTGTCACTCCTTTCCCCCCACAGTATTGGAGTCTCTCCCTCATTATGCTGGGCTGGGGAGAAAGGCGAATGGCCTAGTGGTTAGCAGCATGGATTGCAAGCCAGACCACCTGGGTTCAGATCTTAGCTCTGACAGCTGTGTGACCCTGGGCAAGTCACCTCACCTCTCTGTACCTGTCTCCTCTTCTGTAAAATGGGGATATTAGCCCTTACGTCTTCCCTTTCCCCACAATCACCACTAACCAACAGGAACACCCACATGCCCTAGGCTCATCTCTGATCTCTTTTTTCCTTCCAGATGTCCAGCTCGCCGCTGTCCAAGAAACGTTGCGTGTCCGGGCCTGATCCAAAGCCGGGTTCTAACTGTTCCCCTGCCCACTCCGTGTTGTCCAAAGTGCCCTCGGTGCCAACCAACGTGAGTGTCTTCTTCCTGGAGACTGACAGGCGGGGTGGTGGGTGGGAAAGTCTTCTGTATCGCTGTCCCATCTGTCCCTCCCCTCCTCCTGCATGTCTCCCTGAACCTGTTCTTCCCCTCCATCTCTAGGGAATGGCGAAGAACGGCAGTGAAGCAGACATAGATGAGGGACTTTACTCCCGGCAGCTGTAAGTGGGGCCGAGGTTGGACTGTGAGGTGGGAGGGGGCACTGAGTGGATAGGGTCAGAAGGGCCTGGCCCTGACCTGAGACGCCCCCTAACCTGGCAGGTATGTGTTAGGCCATGAGGCAATGAAGCGGCTCCAGACGTCCAGCGTACTGGTATCAGGCCTGCGGGGCCTGGGCGTGGAGATTGCCAAGAACATCATCCTTGGTGGGGTCAAGGCTGTTACTCTGCATGACCAGGGCACTGCCCAGTGGGCCGACCTCTCCTCGCAGGTACCTCTTCCCATCGCCCTTCTCTGCTGAGACCCCATCCCCCAGGCTACACAGCCAGTTCATTTCTTTCCTCATTCCCCTTTGCAGTTCTACCTGCGGGAGGAGGACATTGGGAAAAACCGGGCTGAGGTTTCCCAGCCCCACCTGGCTGAGCTCAACAGCTACGTGCCTGTCAGCGCCTATACTGGACCCCTCGTAGAGGACTTCCTCAGTGGCTTCCAGGTACCTTGGGCCACCGCCCGACCTCCTGCCCACTTCTCTCAGAGCCCATCTCTGGTTTATTCATATGATCAATATTTAACGGACTAGCCCGGGTGCCAGGTTTCATGCTGAGGCTGCAGCTAGGGGATGCGAGCAGGCTTTAGACGCTGGACCTGCCTCTTCAGGGGGAAGATGTGAGCCAGCAGACAGGACAGCATAGTGCACAGACTGGAGCCAAACCGCCTTGGCACAAGTCTCTCATTGTACTAGTGTGACCTTGGGCAGGTCACTGAGTCTCCTGTGCCTGCCTTTTGTCTGTTTGTAGACATGGGAATGGTAATAATGCCGACTTCATAAAGATTTTGTGAGGGCTAAGCACTTAGAATAGCAGCTGGTTTTTTATTAAATAAAAACCCTGGGCTGGAAAGAGGAGCTGTGGGAGCTGAGATTGTGCCCTGGGGTGTCCCAGCAAGCCAGGACACTGCTGCCGAACCCTGATGTAGCTATGGGAGCTCACCCTGATGGAATGGGTGGGCATTCAGGCAGAGAGCTAAGTCCCAAGGATCATGGCTGAGCAGGTGTTGTCCTGAGAATTGGGAGCAAGTGGGTGTGGTAGGAGTGAGCTCAGACTTTGGCTGAGGATGAAGTTTTACTTCTGTGTCTCGCAGGGCATGGCAGGGTTGTAGGCAGGCAGCAGTGGGTGTTGGCAAATGAAGGAATCAGCTGTTGTCCAAACTCTGTCCTCCCAGCTGCCTCTTTACCTTGCCTGCCATAGTTTAGGGATTCACATTTCCCTTCACTGAGTTTCGCCTGGGCTGAATCTGATACATGGTAGATACTTTGTATTTGTGATAGACAGCTGAACCAGCAAAGCCTTAAGGACTCCCTGAGGCCTCGCACCAGCCTTCCTCCACCATCTCCCCCTTTCCCCTGGTGCTGGGCCCTCGCCTGAGCTGCCATCTCTCCACAGGTGGTGGTCCTCACCAACACCCCCCTGGAGGACCAGCTGCGGGTGGGTGAGTTCTGTCACAGCTTTGGCATCAAGCTGGTGGTGGCAGACACACGGGGCCTGTTTGGGTGAGTGCCCCCACCCTTTTGCCCTGACCCCTGCCATGCCCAGGAAAAGACCCCCAACCTCTGACTGCCCTCAGCCCCCCTCAGCCCCTTGGGTTTTGGATGTTGTGTCTTTACCTCACCCCATGTAGCATGAGTGCCATCTGATTCCCAGCAGTGATGGGCTGAATTTGCTCAGCAAGTACTTGCTGCATCTTGAGGGACACGTGGGGTCCCTGAGCGCATGGGACTCGAGCATCAGCCCTGTTGCCTCCCTCTACAGGCAGCTCTTCTGTGACTTTGGAGAGAAAATGATCCTCACAGATTCCAATGGGGAGCAGCCGCTCAGTGCTATGGTTTCTATGGTCACCAAGGTGAGAAGCGCAGCCTCAGGGGTCCTGGTCCTGGCAGGCAGATGGGCGGCAGGCCTTCCTGTCTGCTCCCGGTACCCTGGGCCTGCCTCTGAGGTACTCCTCCTTTAACCAGGACAACCCCGGTGTGGTTACCTGTCTGGATGAGGCCCGGCATGGCTTTGAGAGTGGCGACTTTGTCTCCTTTTCGGAAGTACAGGGCATGATTGAGCTCAATGGAAGTCAGCCCATGGAAATCAAAGTCCTGGGTGAGCTAGGGCCATGGGGAATCATGGGAGATAGGAGGTGTTTCCCTGGACTCTGCATGAGGGGAGACACATCCTGGGTGTCTGAGATGAACCAGAGACAGAGTCCCCTGGGGTCCACCTAGAGCTGGGGACATGGGGGAGAAGTGCTGTCTCGTGTTTGAGCTGTTCCTAGAAGAGGCTCCTGGTACCTACATTGAGGGGGAAAAGGTCTCTGGTGTTTGAACAAAGCAGATCAGAGGATCCACTCATGTCTGACTGGATTCGGACAGGGAGCAGAGAATGTCTTCTAGTGTAGACTTGGGGTCAGGGACACAGGGTCCCATGGGCTCTGAGCTGGGCGAGAGGGTAGATGGTTTCTGAAGTTCGAGTGGAATCGATTACTCCTGATGTCTGGGCTGGGTCAGGGATGGATTTTTCCTCATCTTGTGGGTGTTGTGGGTTTTAGGAAGGGTGGGTAGCCTGACAGTTTCCCTGTCTACCCTAGGTCCTTACACCTTTAGCATCTGTGACACCTCCAACTTCTCTGATTATATCCGTGGAGGCATCGTCAGCCAGGTCAAAGTACCCAAGAAGATCAGCTTTGTGAGTGTGGGGAGTAGTGGGCTCTGGGGGTGGTGCCAGGCATTTCCAGGTTCTCCATTCTTCTCTTCTGGTTCTGATGCTCTGCCCCCCACAGAAATCCTTGCTGGCCTCCCTGGCAGAGCCTGACTTTGTGATGACGGACTTCGCCAAGTTTTCCCACCCCGCCCAGCTGCACATTGGGTTCCAGGCCCTGCACCAGTTCTGTGCTCAGCATGGCCGGCCCCCTCGGCCCCGCAATGAGGTGGGTAGGTGGGTGAGCCAGCCAGGGCAGATGACCTTGGCATCGAAGGCCCACAGTGCCTCTCTACCTAGCCCCCCACCCCCCACAGTGGCCTCACAGGCATGCTCTTGGTTCCTTCTGCCCCACCAGGAGGATGCCACAGAGCTGGTGACCTTGGCCCAGGCTGTGAATGCTCGAGCCCTGCCAGCGGTGCAGCAGGACAGCCTGGATGAGGACCTCATCCGAAAGCTGGCATATGTGGCTGCTGGGGATCTGGCACCGATAAATGCCTTCATCGGGGGTCTAGCTGCCCAGGAGGTCATGAAGGTCAGCACAGATGGAGAAGGACAGGGTTGGGTTGGGCCAGACACCTCCCTGATTCCATCGCTTGTCCTTCTGTGTCAGGCCCCAGTTAACCACTGACCACTTCCCCTGTCCTGCCCAATCCCCAGGCTTGCTCCGGGAAGTTTATGCCCATCATGCAGTGGCTGTACTTTGATGCACTGGAGTGTCTCCCCGAGGACAAAGAGGCCCTCACGGAGGACAAGTGCCTCCCGGTATGTGAGTGGGGCCCTGGGGGAGATGTCACTGGGGGCATTTCTGGTGAGGCCTTTCTCTGACCCTTCTCCCTCTGCATTCCTCAGCGCCAGAACCGTTATGATGGGCAGGTAGCTGTATTTGGCTCACACCTGCAAGAGAAGTTGGGCAAGCAGAAGTACTTCCTGGTGAGTGATCCACTGGGACAGACACTTTCTTCATCTCCTGTGGCCTCTGGCTACCTCTTAAGGGGTCTCCTTCTGCCTCCTGAGGGCGGGTCTTTGGTTCTTATATCTCTAACGCATGACGTTTGCCATTTTCTTTTATCTTGAGGGAAAGCCTGGTGTGTCCTTCTGTTTCCACCATCTTGTGCCTCCTCCCTCAGATGCCTGGGTTATTTCTCATAGCCCTGGCACTTGAGCATGTGGCACTAGACCCACCTCTCCCCTCTCTTGCTATCTTCAAGGGGAGTGAGAGTGAGGAGTGATGAGTGACTTCACACTGACCTGCATCACCCTGACTAGCCTCTTTCTCTCTTGGCTGTCTTCTAGGTGGGCGCAGGGGCCATTGGCTGTGAACTGCTCAAGAACTTTGCCATGATTGGGCTGGGCTGTGGGGAGGGCGGAGAAATTGTCATCACAGACATGGACACCATTGAGAAGTCAAATCTGAACAGGCAGTTTCTGTTCCGGCCCTGGGACGTCACGGTGAGAGTGGTGGGGGTAGGAGGTGGGACTTTGTCATCTTGTTTTCCTCTTTTGTTCTCATTCTTGGAAAAGGGGCTTTACCACCTTTTTCTTTCCTTCACCTTCTCTCTGTCACTCGTTCAACAAACATTGAGTACCCTTCCATCGAATCTACCGTTTTTTATCTCCTTTTTTTTTTTTCTCTTTCCTTCTTATGAGTGCTGGTTGGGACAGTGTGTTGGGGGTCCCAAGTTCAATGATTCACTAGTCCCCTAGGACTCAGCAGTACTCAGCATGTAGTTGTACTCACAGTTAACGATTTCTTCCGGCAAAAGGATGCGTAACAAAATCAGCAAAGGGAAGTGGCTCATGGGGTGAAGTCTGGGGGAGACCAGGCACAAGTTTCCAAGACTCCTCTCCCAGTGGAGTCGCACAGGACATGCGTAATTCCCCTAGTAGTGAGTTGCAACAACACGTGAAATGTTGCCAACCAGGGAAGCTCGTTAGAGACACAGTACCCAGGGTTTTTACTGTGGTCTGGTCACATAGGCACCTTCTGCTGGTAATGTCCCCAAATTCCAGACTCCCAGAAGGAGAGCAGGAGTTCAGCATAAACCACAGGGTTTGCATAAGCAGTCTAGGCACAGTGAGAAGCCCTTACCAGGTACTGAATGGCAAGAACCCTCCAGAAATCCAGGTTCCCAGACTGCAGCCAAGGGCCAACCTGGCCAGCAGGCCTCTTTCCTAGGAGAGTACTTGTGCTAGGTTCACTCTTCTCTGCACAGATAGAAGCTGGGTTATATGGTGATCTAGTTAGGAAGCCTTCTGTAGGGGACAGTGTCATTGTTGCCTGGCCAGGATCGATTCCCCTTTTGTTCATTCATTTATTCACCAAGTAGTTATTGAGTAAGTTCTGTTCTAGGTACACCAAGGAAACAAAGATTTTAGTGGACGGGGACAGACAGTAAACAGTAAGCACAGTACAATAGCGAAGTTTATAGTTAACGTCCATAAGTGCTGTGCAGAGGAAACAACAAAAACAAGATGAGGGAAGTGGGCAGGCCAGGGAGATCGGTTTGCAGTTTTGATTACAGTGGTTAAGGAAGGGCTCATTTCTGCCGACTTGGAGGGCATGAGGGAATAGAGTCCCTTCTTCTGGGGAAGAGTGCTCCAGGCCAAGATCCTGAGGTGGGAGGGTAATAGGAGATGAGCTAGAGGAAACGGGGGCCAACTCATTTTGCCTTCAGTGGAGGTGGGAGCCAAGGGAGGGTTTTCAGCAGAGGAGGGATGTGACATGATTTGGACTTTGAAAGGATCCTCCTTGTCTGTGTGCTAAGATTCTGTTTTTGGGGGAATGTTCCCCAGCCCTGGGTGCCATTAACTGCAAGAACAATAGAAGTTGGGTAGGCAGAAGAACAAATGGCTGGCCTATTGTCTCCAGCCTGTGTCTGTGCACTGCTTCCCTTTTCACTGAGCCCCTGCCATATCCGTCACAGCCCTAGCCATGTGGTACTGTCACGGACTGTCTCCTGCCAAACCAGGGAGCCTCCTGAACTCAGGGCTTGGTTCTTCCCAGCATTAAATAAGCCAGCCTTCAGGAGGACAGCTCTGTGGAGGTTCGCTGGTGCATGCATGAATAACTGAGTTCTGTTCCCCCATTCCTACCCGTGCCCCCCCAGAAGTTAAAGTCTGACACAGCTGCTGCAGCTGTGCGCCAGATGAATCCGCACATCCGAGTGACAAGCCACCAGAACCGTGTAGGCCCTGACACCGAGCGCATCTATGATGACGATTTCTTCCAAAACCTGGATGGTGTGGCCAACGCCCTGGATAATGTGGATGCCCGTGAGTTTGGAGGCGGGTGAGGAGGTCAGGGGCCAAGTTGCGCGCGCGCGCGCGCGTGCGTGCATATCTTGGAGGTGCCTGTCTTCCATTCTCCTGATGTCCATTTCCTGGCACTCACCTTTTGTTGTGACCCCCCCGCCCCTCAGGCATGTACATGGACCGCCGCTGCGTGTACTACCGTAAGCCACTGCTGGAGTCAGGCACACTGGGCACCAAGGGCAATGTGCAGGTGGTGATCCCCTTCCTGACAGAATCATACAGCTCCAGCCAGGACCCGCCTGAAAAGTCCATCCCCATCTGCACACTGAAGAACTTCCCCAATGCCATCGAGCACACCCTGCAGGTGATCAGCATGGGGGGAGAGGGCAGGGGTCAGGCACCCGGCCTCGCGGCCACTGGCCCCTGTGCTTTTTCTTTAAACCTTCCTCTCTTACTTTCTATCTTGCAACCTTGGTTTCTAGAATGATTCATTCTTTTTTTTTAAAACTTTTTTTTTTTTTTTGTGGTACGGGGGCCTCTCACTGTTGTGGCCTTTCCCATTGCAGAGCACAGGCTCTGGACGCGCAGGCTCAGCGGCCATGGCTCACGGGCCCAGCCGCTTCGCGGCATGTGGGATCTTCCCGGACCGGGGCACGAACCCGTGTCCCCTGCATTGGCAGGTGGACTCTCAACCACTGCGCCACCAGGGAAGCCATTTTTTAACTTTTGTTTTGAAAACTTTTCAGCGTTTAGACAGATACAGAGAATAGTGTGGGGAACACTCAAATACTCTTAGATTTAACATTTGTTAACGTTTTGCCACATTCTCTTCATAGATTCATGTGGCTTTTTCTTCTTTTGGTGAAGTATATTGTGGCCATCACAATGCTTCACTCCCTCTGCTTCTTCGAAGGGAGGATGTATTCGCACATAACAGGGTCTCAACTTCAGCACTGGTGACAGTTGGGGCCCGATATCTCTTTGTCATGGGGGCATCCTGAGCACTGTAGGATGTTTAGCAGAATCCCTGGCTCCTACCCACTAGATGCCAGTAGCACCCCCTTCCATTTGTGGCAACTAAAAATGTCTTCAGACATTGCTGGATGTCCCCTGGGGGCAAAATCTCTCCCAGGTGAGAACTGCCCCCAGGTAAGAACTGCCGTGTCTAACCAAAACACCACCTTCATGCTGAACAAAGTTAATGGTAATTCTTACTGTCTCTCCTAGTTACTTATTTGTCTCTAATACTCAGTCCATATTCAGGTTTCCCCTGCTGTTGCTCAAAATGGGTTTAATAGCTGGTTTTCCAGGTTGATTTTGTTTGCGTGATGCATATACATACAGAATACAGAGCAGTCAGTGCACATATTATCTGGCTGAGTTTTTTACAAAGCGAACATATCTAGGTTGTCCAGCACCTAGGCCTACAGACCAGAACCTAAGGATAACCATTGTGTTATCAGATGATTCTTAGTACAGTCGTTGAGAGCAAACCATTCAGAACGTTTAGTAAAAGTATGGGGGGGGGGAACAAAATAGCGAGGGGGGAAGAAAACAGTTCCCTCTATCACTTTCCCTTCTGCCCCTGCAGTTCCAGACTGGGTGTCTTTGTATTTGTGCACCCACCACAGACTCACTAGGCCATGAGTGACCTTGGACTTAGCCTCTCCATGCCTCTGATGAAATGGAGGTGACAGTAGTATATACTTCATGGGGTTGTAAAGCATTTAGCATTCACTATGTATCTGGTGCTGTTTTAAATAAACTTTAAATATATACATACTTGGCAACCCGTGAGGTACATACTACTGTTACAGTATCTGTTTTGGAAAGGAGGGCACAGAGTTAAGTGTCACTGTGTGTCCCTGAAGTCGCAAAGCTAGATACTGTGTAGCGGAGCTGGTTTTGATCTCTGACATCTATATCCTCCAAACCCCCTCACCAGTGACAGCACTTACTGTTCTAGGAATTCTCAGAGGGCAGAGCCTCTGTCCAGTTTCCTGCTGAGTCCTCAGGGCCTGTATAGGACCGTAATTTTAAATATGTAATATAATTTAAAAATACACGTAACTGAATTGTTTCTTTTTTATTGAGGCATGACATACCTCACGTAAGATACACAGAACTAAATTTTTTTCACGCATTCACTAGTGTAACTGCTGTCCAGATCAAGTTCATTGGTTTTTCAAATTGAGGTGCTGGGGGGGTGGTGGAGTGGGGAAGCTTGGGAACAGTGATTGCAGGGCTTACCTTCTGCCAGAGCAGCTTTGTTCATCCTGTTTGATTTGTTCACTGATGGTCTTTCTAATGCCTCCAGAAGCCCATTTTGTCAACCATCGCCCCCTGTAATCTGTTTGCTCTGTCTGCAGTGGGCTAGAGATGAGTTTGAAGGCCTCTTCAAGCAGCCGGCAGAAAACGTCAACCAGTACCTCACGTAAGTAACCAAATGCCCCCTCACCCCACCCGCTGCCCTCCAGCCAGAGCATCCTGTCTGCTTTCCTCACCAGTGTGACACCTAGCACCAGGCACACTTCTCAAGTGAGTCAGTGAATGTTGGGGCCTCATTCCACTGGGGGTCAGGACTAGCTTTCCGTGGAGAAAGTGGGGTTGCCCTGGAGCCCACGCTTGGGGCCGCTGTGTAATCCTGCCCTTTTGACCCCTCCAATTCCGATAGAGACCCCAAGTTTGTGGAGCGGACCCTGCGGCTGGCGGGCACCCAACCCCTGGAGGTGCTGGAGGCCGTGCAGCGTAGCCTGGTGCTGCAGCGGCCATGTACCTGGGCCGACTGTGTGGCCTGGGCCTGCCACCACTGGCACACCCAGTACTCTAACAACATCCGGCAGCTGCTGCACAACTTCCCTCCCGACCAGGTAACGCCCACTTGCCAGGTCCATTTGGCGGGATGCGTTTCCCAGAAACAGGAGCCTGCTGTGCGTTCTCTGTGTGGCTCCTCTCGGTCATTAGTCCAGCTGTGGCAGATGCCCCAAGCATGGGGGTCTCACATGAATGATTAAACTCGACCTGTTTTTGCTGTACCCTTTCCTTTGAGCAAGAGACTTCATTTCTGTTTCCCTTACCTGTGGTGTGGGCTGACTCACCCACCTCCCAGGACTGGAAGGATCATAGTGGAGAGATTTTGGAGTTAAGAGCTCAGGAATCAGTGGGGGTTCAAATCCCAGCTCCATTTTCATTTGGGCAAGTCACATACCTTCTCTCTGTACTTCAGTTTCCTCATCAGTAGAGATAACAGTAATCTACCTCATGAGGGTTTTTGTGAGGATTTATTAATATTAGCTTAGTACAGTGCCTAGCAATTCATAAGGGTTTGTTAAATGGCTGTGTGGCTAGCACAGAGTGAGTGCCAGGAGTTTTTTTTCAGTGAGGTGCCCCTGTTTCATTCAGCCTGGCATCAGCACTTCCATCTACAGGACCCTACAGTCTGGGTTGTTCATGATCTATTCTAGCCCCCTGCGCGTGCCCAGCCAGGAATAGTGAGTCAGGGCACATCCAGGGCCAAGGTGAGAAGTTAGGATTGTTAGAGAGGACTCCAATCTCAGGTCCTGCTCCTCAAAATTCTCTCTACTTCCTTAGCTCACAAGCTCGGGAGCTCCATTCTGGTCTGGGCCCAAACGCTGTCCACACCCGCTCACCTTTGATGTCAACAATGTAAGTCTCCTCCTTGGGGTCTCCTAGGGTCAGGTGGAGGGTGCGTGGGTGGGAAGGAGGCCGAGACTCCCCAGGTGAGGGTGGACGTGCTCACCCTTCTGGGCCCTGCCTTCTCCCAGCCTCTGCATCTGGACTACGTGATGGCTGCTGCCAACCTGTTTGCCCAGACCTATGGGCTGACAGGCTCTCAGGACCGAGATGCTGTGGCAGCGCTCCTACAGTTTGTGCAGGTCCCCGAGTTTACCCCCAAGTCCGGCGTCAAGATCCATGTCTCTGACCAGGAGCTACAGAGCGCCAATGCCTCTGTTGGTGAGGATGTTTGGCCAGTCGGCCAGGAGTCACCACCCCCACTTGTCCCCTGCCCAGTCCAGCCTTCTCTGCCCCTGGCACTGCTCTGCAACCCCTGGCCTAAGGCTTCCCCACACCTTCCTTTGAGCCTCCCTTGCTCTGAAATGAGGGTCGGTTGTGTTAAATTCTATCCCTCCTGCCTCCTCCTCCCCACTCCCTGGCCCTCAGGAGAACTAGCTGTTTGTTTCTCTTGCTCTGTGTGTGTTTCCCTTGGAAAGAACAACTTTTCTCTGTTTCTTCTTGATCTGTTTATCTGGAGGGTGTGATTTCCGCCAATGGTCTTGCTCCCTTGGTATCTGCCCCATCTTCCCACCGCCATGTTCCTCTGTGTGCATCTTTGCCATGGTATTGCTCTCCACAGTTTTCCTCATCTCCCTCTCCATATCTCTGCCCCAGTTCCCCATCTCTCTCCATCTCTTTCCCCCAGCTCATGCTGTATATCAGGGGTAAGGGCCAAACAGTGACTCTTCTAGGCTTTGCAGGGCATCTAGTGTCTGCAGTTAATCACCTCTGCAGTTGAAGCACAAAAGCAGCCATACACAACATACAAATGAACGAATGTGGCTGTTTTTATTTTCTCCCATGTCCCCATCTTCCTCCCCAAATATATATCTGTCATGTTCCTCTCTGTGTATTTCCTGCATCTTGTTCCTCATATACATGCATACATATGTATCTATGTGTAATATATATAAAACATATGCAAGGTGTATGTAAAATGTATATAAACGTTGTGTGTGTGTGTATATATACACACACACACACACACAGCATATATAGGGTATATATAAAATGTATCTATCATGTGTATAAAATTTTTTCTCACCTATCTCATCCTCTGTATATGCCCCTATTCTCCACTCTTCATATATTCTGTCCCCCAGTATCTTAACCTCAATATCCACATCTGCATATTTCTCCCAACTTCCCCTCTATGTATCTTCCCCTGCCTTTTTCCCCTGTATCCTCTTATGTCTCCCCACCTCTCTCTGCATCATTCTTCCTGAGATCTACAGCTCTCCCATCCTGATCTGTCCATCCCCACTTTCTCCTAATGTCTTCATTTTCAGTTCCTTAGAGTCTCTAGAGATACCTCTCTCTTGATATACCTGCCCCCTGCCCCCTGTCTTATTCAGGTTTGTACTCTGTTGTCCTGCTCTCTCTCTCCCCATTGCTCCTCCTCCCTCCCAGGATGTCTTTCCTTTTCAAATCCTTTATCTACCTAAACTTTTGCCCCACCTGAGCTCCTGTTTCTACCTTAGACCCTGGCCTGGGGTCTAAAGGGTTGACGGTGTTCCTCTCTCCCTGCAGATGACAGTCGTCTGGAGGAGCTCAAGGCCATACTGCCCAGTCCAGAAAAGCTCCCTGGGTTCAAGATGTACCCCATTGACTTCGAGAAGGTGCTGGGTGGGGGCCCTGGGCAGGCGGTGGGGATGGGCTAAGCACAGATGGGCAGGACAGAACAGGTTCTGGGGATCTAGAGGCAGCCCCAGGCCTTTGTGGGATTGGATCACAGGCCTGCTATGGGGCCCTGAACGAATAGATGTTCCCAGCCATGCCTTTGTGATCTGAGAGCCCAGCAGGTAATTGCAGTGGAGGATACTTGTGTCTCCGGAGGCCAGGAATCCTTTTCCTCCTCTGATCCTCTCCTTATTGTCTCCCCACCCTCCTCCCTTAACCTCTCACTCATAAAAGGATGATGACAGCAACTTCCATATGGATTTCATTGTGGCTGCATCCAACCTCCGGGCAGAGAACTATGACATTCCCCCTGCAGACCGGCACAAGGTGAGGCAAATCTAGACTTGACGTTTCACCCCCTCCCAGGCTGCAGTTGCCCACATTCTATCCCTTCTGTAGAATATGAGCTTCTTCTACCCTTAACTTCCTTCCTTGATCCTTTCCTTCCTCACAGAGCAAGCTGATTGCAGGAAAGATCATCCCGGCCATTGCCACGACCACAGCAGCTGTGGTTGGCCTTGTGTGTCTAGAGCTGTACAAGGTGGTGCAGGGGCACCGACAGCTTGACTCCTATAAGAATGGTTTCCTCAATTTGGCCCTGCCTTTCTTTGGCTTCTCCGAACCCCTTGCAGCACCCCGTCATCAGGTGAGGGCCTGCATCAGGGGAAGTGGATTTGTGGGTGGGTGTTTCTCTGTAGAGCTGGCTCTAGTTTGCTTCATAGCCTGTCACCAGGAGAGGGTTTCCGTCAGTGTGTACCTGTTCCTTTTGTGTACCCCCTTGTTCATTTATTCACTTATCATATATATATATATATATATATATATATATATATAGGTTTTTGGTTTTTTTTTGCGGTACGCGGGCCTCTCACTGTTGTGGCCTCTCCCGTTGCGGAGCACAGGCTCCGGGCGCGCAGGCCCAGCGGCCATGGCTCGCAGGCCCAGCGGCCATGGCTCACAGGCTTAGCCGCTCCGCGGCATGTGGGATCCTCCCGGACCAGGGCACGAACCCGTGTCCCTTGCATTGGCAGGCGGACTCTCAACCACTGCGCCGCCAGGGAAGCCCCATATTTTTTTTTTTTTACTATTTTCTATGTGCTAAGTACCGGTCTGATTCTGCTTGTGGAAGACCTCAGAAAAGATATTTGAATAGTAGATTATGATTAATAACTGCACAATAGTAGCACCCAAAATTTATTGGGTGCTTAGTATGTGAAGTGCTTTTGCTTGCTTCTTCATTCACTCAGATATTTACTGAGCACCTACTGCATGCTAGGTACTCTTACAGGTGCTAAGGTTATATTCCTGAAATAGAGTAACACAATAAATGATTTTGGAACCCCAAAAAAAGAACAGGATAAGGAGAACTTGAGAGTACCAGGTGGTGAGGGGATGGGTTTGGGATTTTAGCTGTGGGATAATCAGGAGTGGCCTTACGGAGAAGATGACATGTGAGTCCAGACTTGGAGGAGGTGAGGAGACAGGCCATGAAGGATTTGCCGGGAAGGCATTCCAGACAGAGGGGCCAGTCTCTGCGGGGGTATTGAGGTAGGAGTGTGCCTGGGATGTTTGAGGAAGAAGTCGTTAGAACAGAGTGAGTGAGAGGATGAGGAGATAGGAAATGAGAAGAGAATAGGATTCCAATGACTTAAGGCCTTATCTCCATTATCATAAGGGTTTCATTCTTTACTCAAGGCAAGACAAAAGCCATGAGAAAGTTTTGGACAGAAGAGGCTTGTGATCTGACTTAGCATGTCTGCATGAGTGGAGGGGGAGACTGATGGGGCTGCGCCCTCTGGTGGCCCCCATCCCATTGGCCTGCTCCTTGTCCCACAGTACTATAACCAAGAGTGGACATTGTGGGATCGCTTTGAGGTACAGGGGCTGCAGTCTAATGGTGAGGAGATGACCCTCAAACAGTTCCTTGACTACTTCAAGGTGAGACCCCTTTCTCTCTCTCACCCCACTGGGGGCGGAGTGTGCAGGTGACTGGCTGGCCTGTCCACCCCCGTGACACTGCTGTCCTCCCCCTTCTCCTCCAGACAGAGCATAAGCTGGAGATCACCATGCTGTCCCAGGGTGTGTCTATGCTCTACTCCTTCTTCATGCCGGCCGCCAAGCTCAAGGAACGGTTGGATCAGCCGTGAGTTGGGTAGTGGGGACCCTCAACTTGTAGCTGTCCCACTCCTGCTCACTGCCCTTCACCTCCTCTGCCCTCAGCTACCTGCCCCTCTTCACTTACTTTTTGCCTCCCTGACCCTCTGCTCCCCCGCCCCCAGGATGACAGAGATCGTAAGCCGTGTGTCGAAGCGAAAGCTGGGCCGCCATGTGCGGGCCCTGGTGCTTGAGCTGTGCTGCAACGACGAGAGTGGCGAGGACGTTGAGGTCCCATATGTACGATACACCATCCGCTGACCCCTATCCTCTCCTACAGACTGACCCCAGGCCCCCTCTCCAGACCCCTTCCAGCCCAGGGCTCCCATTTGGCCTCTGTCATCGGCCCAGCTATCCAAGCCTGGTGTTCCCTCCTCGTCCCTCTACCTGAACCCCTCTTGCCGCTGCTTCCTACCTTGTTTGGAACCTGAATCCTAATAAAGCGTTGTAAACCCAGATGTGACATAGCTGCTGGTTCCAGGGAAAGAAGGGACTTCCTGGAGCTGTCTGGTTCAGATAGTAACCAAAAGGGCTCAGCCTCACCCCAGCTGCCAGCTTCCTGGGCAGAGAAAATGTGGGAACTGTCATGTCTTCCTCCTGCCCTTCCTGCTTAGGAAGAAATGGAGGCAGTAGTGAAGCTGTGGAGAGCAGGTACCTAGGTCCTTGTGACTTCACTGGAGGTGGGTTCAAATTCACTTTCTCCATCTCTAGCTCCTAACTCCCTGCCATATTGATTTTGAGAGGTAGTTAAGAGCAGTGTTTGAGCAAGTCCTTTAACTTCTCTAACCTTGTCCCCCCTCTGTGAAGGGAAAAGTTATGGCAAGCACTTGGTCAGGGCTTGGTCACTGTGGCTTATGTCCTTGGGGCACATCTCTTCCCACCTGGACCGAAGCACTCAGACCCTGGACAGGCCTTTAGCATCATGGTTCCCAGTGCTAGGAATGCCTGTGGTGTCCTTAGTTCAACTTCCCTGCTGCAGAGGGGCCTCAACAGCTCTGCTGGACTGAGGAATGCCAGTGTTTGTGCGCACTTTGCAGTTCTGATGAAAATATTTGGCTGAGAACATCTGTAAAGGAAAAGCCTCTTTCCCGTCCCTCGGGCCTGGTCTGCTTGTCCTGAGGCCTCCCACCTGTGAGAAGAGAGCGGCTGTGAGTTGTTGACTGGTTAGAGCAGACAGTAGGAGGCTCACCACAAGCCCCACCAGGACTGCAGAACTGCCCGCACTCCGTCTTTAGTCTCAGCTGAGCACTTCAGACAGTTGAAAGCACCGATCGGACTGGCCACCTGGTGCCTGAGGGTGCCACTCATAACCTCTGTCCTTCACCCAGCCAGACTCCAACTTTTTCCATTTAGAAACAGACCCCTCATTCCTTCACTCTAACTCAAGTACTGGGAATCACACAAACTGGCCTTACCCTGACCTGTCACCCATCACAGCCTGTTCCCACATGTGCTGCCTCCTGGGCCAGCTCCAGACTCCAGGCACAGCATATGCCCTTGCCCCACCTCCCTCTGGTTACTTTTTTTTTTTTTTTTTTTTTTGACCACATTGGGTCTTAGTTGCTGCGTGCAGTCTAGTTGGCGGCGAGAGGGGGCTTCTCTTGTTGCGGAGCACAGGCTCCAGGCACGCAGGCTTCAGTAGTTGTGGCGCACAGGCTCAATAGTTGTGGCTCTAGAGTGCAGGCTCAGTAGTTGTGGCGCACGGGCTTAGTTGCTCTGCAGCATGTGGGATCTTCCTGGACCAGGGCTCGAACCCGTGTCCCCTACGTTGGCAGGTGGATTCTTAACCACTGAGCCACCAGGGAAGTCCCTTTCTGGTTACTTGTTTTTCCTTGGCCTATTCTGTTTGGGTGACCTCATCCTTCCATACTTCCTTTCATTCTCCGCCAGGACATTAGGGACTGAAGTGCTTTATCTCTGGCATCCATTTAGTGGTGATGCTAGCTATCTAGGTCAAGTGGAGAGGTTTTCCCGCCACAGGTACTTTTTCCATTATTGCTGCTCTAGAGTACCCCCAAACTCTGCACGTCTGTCCACTGTTTCCACCATTTCCACCTCAGCATCTGAGGCTTGCACACAAACTTGATTTCTCTGCTTCTACTATCCTGGGGCCTTCATGGGTACTCTAGACCTTGTTCACTGTATCCCCCCACCCCCCACCATTACACCTCCTGACTCCAGACATTGCTGTCCCTTTCTTCACCACCACAGCTCCTGGATCCCCTTGCTACCTAATTTGCACAAGGTTTGAGAACAGCTTCTTCATCAAGAACCCATGTTTTCTGGTTGCATTTTAGTTCCCCACACATGCCATTTCACTTCTCTATCATTTTTGTCTACCATTATAACACCAGGGCTCAGTGGGCAAGGGCTGGGTCACTGCACTGAGCCCCCTGCACCCAGCAGGCACAAAGGACAGGGTGGGACAAGGTTGCTTCCTCTTGTCTCTGCCTAGAACTATTTACCATCAGGCATTCAACAAACATTTGTTGACTGCTTACTGTGTGTCAGGCTCTATTGTAGGTGTTGGAGACAGCAATAGATAAAAAAGATCCGTGTCCTGGGGTGGGTTGTGTGTGTGTGTGCATGCGCGTGTGCGCATACTTATGTTTTGCTAGGGCAAGACCTAGAATAGACAATAAACACAGTAAGTAAATTGTATGTTAGAAGTTGATCAGTGCAGTTCAGAAGATCTGTAGAGCCAGGTCTGGGGAATGATGGGGTGCAGGTAGGCAGTTTTAAATAGGGGAGTCAGGGAAGGCTTCATGAAGAAGGTGACATTGAAACAAGGACTGGAAAAAGATGAGGCAAGTGGATATCTGGGGAAAGAGCATTCCAGGCAAAGGGAACAGCAAGTGCAAAGTCCCTGAGGCTGGACTGTGCCTGCTTCATTCAGGAACAGCTAGGATACTAGTACGACTGGAACCGAGTGAGAAGGCTAACAGATGAGGTCTGGGAAGTGATGGACGCGATCATCTATCCCGAGGTGGACTTTTGTCTTTGTGAAATATTTCCACTCCCGACATGCTCCGGTAAATCCTCGTTAATATGAACTGGTGTGACCAAGGGTACCATAAGGGGAAGCCCAGAAGAGATGGGGAAGTTGGCTTTGGACTGGGGTGCCGTGTAAAGATGTTCCAGATGGCCTGCCGGACGGAGTCTGCTGCCATTTAAACTGGGCTTGGTGATAGTGTAGGAGTTTTGCAGGCAGAGAGGGGTGAGGGATTAGGTTGGTTTGTCAGTGCTTGACACACAACAGGCGCCCAATAAATGAAATGAAAAACCGGAGAGCCCAGGAGGTGGGGCAGGGGGAACCACGGGCGGGGCTCCGGCGGGCCAGAAGAGGTAGTTGAGAGGTGGCAGTAAAACCCAATTTAGGGTACAAATCCTTGCGTGAGGCGGAAAAGAGCCCCCTTTCCAACCCAAAGTCCCAAGCATGCGTAGTAATGCACTCGCCCCTGTAAAGGTCCATCTTTCCCTTCAGCCTAGGCTCCACCCCGTGAGCTTCGCTGATGGAGATGGGAGGGGTTAAAGGCGGGACGAAATTCGATTGAAAGACCTTTTGACCAATCACCTTGCGAGGCATTCGACCCATGGTTGAGAACAAAAAGGAGGCCCCGCCCCCTCGACGGTGAAGCCAATGAAAACCTGGCAGAGGCGCGGCCGGGGCAGCGAAATCACGCCTCTCCAGCCAGGCCACGCCCTTTATTCTTGCTCTGCCTCACCCCAGGGAGCAAATCCGATTGGATGGGCGACAATCTCAAAGGGCGGGGCCGCATACATTCACAGTGGGAATGAGCTCGCGTTTGCGGAGGAGCAGCTGGGCGGGGCTAGACTCTGTCCTATCTAAGGTGGTAGAGGCCAGTGATTCTCCAGGCCGCTTCTCCTAGAAAAGTCATCTTCTCGCGAACCTTTAAAGTCCCTGCCTCCGGAGGCACCTCAAGGGACTAGGACTGACTGCCTTATCTTTTTCCTCCTTCCAAAAGTCCCGTTTGCTATCATGGGGATGTACCAAGTGAGACGGAGTAGGGGGACCGAGTGGTGACCGGCACGCTGGTCACTGTCTGCTGCCCACTTCAGCGTTAGCAAACTTCTAGCAAGATCGGAACTGAGTACTAAACAACCTCTACACTTCCCCCCTGGCGCCATTCCAGGGCCGGCGCCACATTCCCCAGTGGGCGCGCAATGGCCGCGCCCCCTCCCGCTGCGGACGGGTCTTTTGGTACATCCAGTCCGAGGTGAGTCCCTTCCCTACCACTTCACCCGTTCCAGCGCGTGCGTGCGCATGCGCGGAGCGCGGCGCGCGCAGCGGTTGGGCCGTTGGGTGTTCGGCTCTGGGATCTGCCGCGTCTCCGCGAGCAGTCGGCTCTGAACCGCGAGCCGCCGTGAGCTCTCGGATTCTAGCCGGCGCCAGCGAGCCCAGGGGCATCGCCCGCAGCGGCCAAGCTCATGGCCGGCTGAGCGGGACGCCGCCTCCGCCTCAGCCACCGCCGCCGCCGCCGCCGCCTCCTCCTCCTCAGCCGGCGGCGGCCCGGGCCCAGCAGCCATGGCCGAAGACTACTGGGACGGGCGCCTGCGGCGAACAGGAGGAGAAGGAGGTCGCGCGGCCTCAGCCCGGGCCGCCGCCCCAGGCGCCGCCGCGCCGGTCCCGCGGCGTTGAGGTTGCTCGCGCGCCCCCGCCGGTGAGCGCGTCCACGAGGCGTGGGGTGGGGGCTGCCCTTCCTCCTACAGAACCAACCCAGACCCCGGGCGTTGCCGGGCTGCACTGCTGGCATGCGCCCCCTCCCCCAGCGAGTTTCCCAGAATGCGCCGGGCCGGGGGTCATTTGGGGCCTCCCTGACCTTGGCCCCGCCCTGGGCCTGGTCTGGGAACTGGGGATGGGAAGTACTGTGGGTGCTAATGGGGAGCAGGGTAATCGAAGGACCAGAGGGTGTGTAAATGGGTGGCAGAGTGGTGAAAGACTCGAGGTTTGCTAACGGGGGCCTGAGCTGTGGAGGGGTCGGAGCATGTGGTAATAAGTCTTACCGCTTTGTAAGGTTTTGAGGCCCAGTGTGTGCTAACGGAGGGGCGGTGCAGGGCGATGGAGGGACCTGAGGATGTATAACAAGGGAGAGGACGTCGGAGGAGTGCTGAGATATGCAAATGGGGTTATTGATGTAGAAAGGCCCCGTGTGTGTTACTGGGGGATAAGGTGGTAGAGGTACCAGAGGGTGTGCCAGTAGGATCGGGGTTCTTAGGCCCTGTGTGTGGTAAGGGGGGGCTGGTCAGGATGGTGTTAATATTGTGTATTTGTCCATGACGGACTGCGAGGTGTGAGGGTGCAGAGTGTGCTCATGGAGGACAGGGTAGTGGAAGAACTCCAGTGTTAAGAGGGTACTAATGGGGGTCATAGCTCTCGAGGGTATGTGCATATGATAATAAAGGTCTGGGTAGTATGAGGCCCAGTATGTGCTAATGGGGGCAGAGTAGTGGAAGACCTGAGCCTGTGCTAATGGGTATCAGAGTTGTGGATATATGTGTGTGTGGGTTGGGGGTGAGGGAAGTATCTAAGCACTGTAAGAGGTTCAGTGTATTAAGGATCAAGATGGTGTGAGATCAGTGTGTGTGGGTCCATGAGGTCAAGGGATGTGAGACTCTAGGACACCCTAAGAAGGAGCAGGGTAATATATGAAGTTCTAGTGACTATTAATGTGGATTTAGAGTCATGGAGGCGCTTAAATGTGTGCCAGTGGGGGGGAGAATCAGAGCAGTATGAGTTCTGGAATATGCTAATGAGCGTCTGAACATTCTGAAGACAGTGTGTTCTTGGGGGACTGAGGTGCGTTGAGGTTCCAGGGAGTGCTAATGGAGGGTAGAGCTGTGGAGGGGATCTTGTGTACAATAAGGAAGATCAGGGCTGTGAAGTGATCCAATTGTCAACCGACCAGGGTTATAGCTATGGAGGAGTTGAAACAAAGAGAAATAAAGGACAGGAACGTGTGATGGTCCAGGTGTGCTAAAGTGGATTAGCACCATGGAGGGCTGAAGTGTGTTAATGGGGTTCTGGGCTGAATGAAGATCTGTGTGCACTAATGAGGGTCAGGCCATTATAGAACAGCGTGTTTGTGTGTCCCTGGGGACTAGGGCTGAGTACAGGTTCAGGGTGTGGTAATGGGGAGGCACTGTGAGGCCCGGTGTGTGCTAATAGGGGTCAGGGTGAAGTGAAGGTCCAGCCTGTGCTGATGGGATATGGGGGGACAGGGTAGTGGGAGGACCAGAATATGTGTTAGTGATGATCATAGCTGTGGAGGGATCTGAGTGTGGGCTAAAACAGGTCAGGGATCTGCAAGATTCACTTTGTGTTCATGGGATTCAGGGTAGTGTGAAGGTCCAGTGAGTGCTAATGTGGGTTACCAACCTCTACTGCTGTAGAGGGTCCCAAGTGCATGTTAATAGGGGTCAGAATCATGTTGGGGGAACAGTGGGTGCTGTGGAGAAGAAAACAGGCAGCATGTGGTGCTAAGAGTTAACTTAGAGGGGCCAGTGGTGTGCTAACAGAGCTTAGTGCTCTGTTGAGGCTTTGTGTGCTGATGGGGGTTAGAGATAAATAGGGAAATTGCATTGCCGATGGCAGTTACAATGCAGAGAAGCCTTCTTGAGGGTCCAGTGTGTACTGAAGAAAGCAGGACACTGTGAGAGTCCAGTGTGTGCTTATGAGATGTGCCTGAACAGAATGAGGATGGTATGTTCCTATGGGAGTTAGTAGAGTGTGATGACTGTGTCCTCAGTGGTTGGTGTGATGTGAGGTGGTGAGTATCCTTGGGTGTGGAAGTATTCTGAGGATGGAAGCATCTCCTCAGGGGGTCAAGACGGACATGTGCCCTTCTCAGAGTGGGGTTGTGTATCCAGTTTCTTGCTCCTTCAGTATTCTAAAACCTAAAAATCTCAGAAAACTGAAATGATATTTAAAAGTTTTACTGCAGATTAATGTTCAAGTGTCTCTGTTCACAGGGCCCTGTCCAGGGTCCCCCTGCTGGGGGCGTTGCATGATACACAGATTTTGTACCCTATCTCCCTAAAATCCCCCCAAAACTGAACTCTGGAATATGTCCAGCCCTTGGGGTTACCGCTTAGAGGTCATGGACCCATGGCTCCTTCGGGTTCCTTCCTCATCCTCCGTCCAGCTCTACTTACAGTCCCCCCAGCTCCCCCATTCCCTGCCACAACAGGCAAAGCGGCTGGGTATCCATGCCATATGGACGTATGGAAAACAGTCTTTGGGGACTGGCCATGCTTCACCTTCCTCAGCCTCAGGTCCAGTGTTCAGCCTCTTGGGTCAGGATATTTTTTGTTATTGTTATCTTGGGTTCTTTGGATGGACTTCATCCTCTTTACTGGATCTTTCTGCTAGGCTGGGCCCTCTACCCCTTCTGGGGGTGATGAGCTCAGGCAGGCAGAAGTGGGGTATGGGGATCGCTAGGGTAAGCACCTGATTTCAGGGTAACAGATGACCCACTTCTCTCTCTTTCGAATCCAGCCCCAGCCTCATCGTCAACCTTCTATCTAGCTCCACTTCCCTTGGGCCCAGGGCCATCTTAGGCCCTGCTGTGAGTCCAGATGGTTCCTCGGCCAGGTCTTTCCCCCTCCTTGCTGGCCCAGAGCCCAGGAGGAAGCAGAAGAAGGCTGGCCTAAGCCTGTTGGTGGCCCCGTTCCCTCTAGCAGCCCCATCTTCTTGCTGATACCAGTGTCCCTGGGTCACCTTGTCTGGGGTTGTTCATGAGTAGCAGGGACTCACCCTGCTCACCCTGACAGATGTTGGTCCTAGGCCCTTAGCCCCCTGCTTCATTAATTTCTGCCATAAGCACTTTTTGAGCATCTACTCTGTGTCAGTCACTGTTCCAGGTCCTCAGGATATAGCCGTGACCTAAACAGACATAAATCTACCCTGGCGGAGCTGATCTTCTAGTTATGGTGGTGAGGAGACAGACAGTAAAGAATAAAGAAACCAGTAACTAGATGGTGTCATTTCTGAGGAGGTGATAAGTGCTGGGGGGGTAATTGGCAAGGTGGGGGGGCTCAGAATGGTTGCGATTTTAAATAGGGTTATTCGTGGTTATCTGTGAAAAAGGTGATATTTGAGCAATGGCCTGAAGGGGATGAGGGAGTGAGCTATTTTGAAATCTAGGGGAAGGGTCTTCTAAGTACTAGGAACAGCCACTGCAAAGGCCCTGAGGTGGGACTTTTGGGTGCGGTTGCAGAACAGCAATTAGCAACGAGGGGGCGGTGAGGCCGGAGAGGTAATGGTGTGAATGGGGGCCTTGTGGGCCACATTAAGGACTGGGATGTTTATTTGGGGTGATAAGGGACATGTGGTATGTTCTCAAGTAGAGGAGAAATGTGACCTGGCTTGCAAAAATCTGGTAAAATCTGGGTTCAACCTGATGGAACCAGGACAGCTGGTAGACTTAGATCCCCCCGCAACCCCACCCAGTGGTTGGGTCTGGGCAGGACTCTCCCTCCCTCTCCCTGCACCCCTCACCTGGGTAGCCCACTGGGGTAGTCCTTTAGCCACCTTGACCATGGCTGCTGGGGGAGGCAGGAGGGTCCTTGTGGTCGCGGGGAGCGTTCCGCCTTGGCAGTTGGGGGTGGTGTGGGCTGGTGCCAGCAGAACATGCCATTCTGTGGGCGTGCCTGGGGCCGTGTCAGTGGTTCCGGCGTCCTGGGCGAGCCCCCCGCTACACCAATGGCTAGGTCCATCAGTGCTGCTGCACCCGAGAATGCCTGCTGTGGAGCCTCTGCTTCCACAGTGAGGGTGCCCCCATAGAGGCCAACACGCCACCAGTTGGGCCCTTTCCCTCAGCCAGCCACCCAAGCCTCAGTACCCAGGTGGGCTCCTTAGGAGCAGGGTGCCCTGGGGCTGGTCATCGTAGGTGGCAGGCACTGACAAGGGTCTCCATCCATGCCAGGTTTCTAGGAATCCTGAGTGGTCCCAGGACTCCACAGTGGTTGGGTGGGCACTGACACAGGTTCATGTCAGTGCACCTCACTGGGTTGTCATGGGTTTTAGGGGGCCCATGGGTGTCAGGCGAATGCTAATGTGGGACCCATTCGCATCCATACCCCCTGCGCAGGTCGCCATGGATCGGATGAAGAAGATCAAACGGCAGCTGTCAATGACACTCCGAGGGGGCCGAGGTGTAGATAAGACCAATGGTGCCCCTGAACAGATAGGCCTGGATGAGAGTGGCGGTGGCGGCGGCAGTGACCTTGGAGAGGGCCCCACACGTACTGCCCCTGGTGAACCTCGCTCTGGACGGGGCCCACTCAGCTCTGCACCAGGTGGGTCCACTGACCATTCCCACTTCCAGACTGGTCCCAGGGGTGCTGCCTTCCAACTGAGTTCCTCTTAAACTTGCGTTATTTTCATTTTCCTTCCTCCATTTTTTCCCTCATCTCTGCCATCCTCTCTCAACACCCTCTCTCTATTGTCCATCTGTGTCCCTTTCCTTGGCTTTGTGCCCAGGCCTCAGCGGGGAGGAAGGGTGCCCCGCCTGCCACAGCTGCCCCAAGCCTCCCTCTGCCCTTCTCCTGCGCTCTGTGACAGCCCCCTCAGGCCTCCTGGCACCTGCCTGCCCTGGGCCTGCCTTCCCAGGGCATTTGGCTACTTCTGCTGCTGCCTGCCCACTGGCTCTGGGCCAGCCGCAGTTTCAGCTCGCCGCTGACGCGGGTTGCTCCACTAGGTGACTATTGCCCTCCCAGTTCAACCTGTCTTGACCTGTGTGAACCTCCCTGGGCCTTCCCACCCTCTCCGTGAGGGACTCCAGGCTGCTCTGGGGGCCATGTGCACACGTGTGTGATGAGGGAATGTGTTACGGGAGGGTGGGGGGATTTGTCCTGGGGCTTCTGAGCCCACCCGGCCTGCCCTCCCCCTGTCCCCACTACCAGAGATTGTACACGAGGACTTGAAGATGGGGTCTGACGGGGAAAGTGACCAGGCTTCAGCCACGTCCTCGGATGAGGTGCAGTCACCAGTGAGGGTGCGCATGCGCAACCATCCCCCACGCAAGATCTCCACTGAGGTGCTGAACCCCCTGTCCGGGCAGTGGCGGGGCTGGAAAAGAGGGTCGGACCTGGGGGGTTGGAGCTCATGGTCCTGTTTCTCCCCTATCTTGCCTGCCAGGACATCAACAAGCGCCTATCACTACCAGCCGACATCCGGCTGCCCGAGGGCTACCTTGAGAAGCTGACCCTCAATAGCCCCATCTTCGACAAGCCCCTCAGCCGCCGCCTCCGCCGTGTCAGCCTGGTGAGCGTCTTCTCTTCCTGTCTCCTCCTCTTCCTCCTCCCAGTCCCTTCCCCTGAGCTTACTTCAGCCTGCCTCCTTTGCCCCACAGTCTGAGATTGGCTTTGGGAAACTGGAGACCTACATCAAGCTGGACAAGCTGGGAGAGGTGAGAGACAGCCAGGAGGCCCATGGTAGGGCTGGGGGTCCGTGGGAACTCCCTGCAGCTTCATAGCTCGTCTCCTGTCACTCTTACTCACATTCCAGGGTACCTATGCCACCGTCTACAAAGGCAAAAGCAAGCTCACAGACAACCTTGTGGCACTCAAGGAGATCAGACTGGAACACGAAGAGGGGGCACCCTGCACCGCCATCCGGGAAGGTACAGGCCCCATCTGATCTGCCCCAGGCTTCCCGGGCTCTCCCCATGGTGTGCGCGTGCACGCACACACACACACACACCCATAGTGAGGACAGGGACTAGGGGTTCTGGGACTTCCCTCCTGACGTTCTGGGCTTCATGAGAAAGTGCCCATCAGCCACATATCCAGATAATAAATCAGGGTAACCAGGAATCTTCCTGTGTGGAGAAGAGGTAGGTGAATTGTAAAGCAGGGTGCTTGCTTTGGTTCTGAGAATATCCCTGAAAGTGCTCACCAGTTTACTTGACACAATAGTTTCTAGTCAGAATTTCACATGGAATGAATCTGAATTGCATAGTAATTGAGTGTGCAAACTCATTTTCACACGATGCTGCAGATCGGTGTACTGAGGATTGGAGCAAGGGCGCTTTCCAGAAACCAAAAACTGGTTGTGAAAATCTAGTGTCACATAAGCCTGGGGCTGCAATCCCAGGTTCTTGCTCTATACTCTTCTCTGAGCCTTAGTTTCCACATCTGGAACTTGGGGACACACCTTCTTCCTGGTATCAGGTGGGTTAGAGCCGGTGGCTGTGAGCCACCACCCCAAGCCATCTGGGCTCAACCCGGTCTAGTCCTCCTCCTTGCCTCTGTTCTGAGGGTGGGCCCTGACTCTTCCGCTGTCCCACCCCCCTGCTTCCTGCAGTGTCCCTGCTCAAGGACCTCAAACACGCCAACATCGTCACGCTACACGACATTATTCACACGGAGAAGTCCCTCACCCTTGTCTTTGAGTACCTGGTAAGGTTGGGTGGCAGTGGGTCCTGGGAGGAGGTGGGGAGATGGCCAGGAGCCACAGGATGTGACCCTCTTTCCTCTACCTGCTCTTCTTTCCTCAGGACAAGGACCTGAAGCAGTACCTGGATGACTGTGGGAACGTCATCAACATGCACAATGTGAAAGTGGGTGTGGGGCAGGAAGCAGGGGCACAAGGGGGCCCCCCACTCACCCACTCCACCCCACAAATCTCCCAGAAACAGACTTTTCCCGTTTGGCTTTTTTGCCAAAAAAAAAGCTGGGAGCCCTTGGAGGGCATTGGGACCCTATCCTCTTTCGTGAGACAAGGCTCTGGGCTCAGTGCCTATCTTTGGGAGGGGGAGCAGTGCCTGCTGGTGGTCAGGCTGCTGGATACTCTTTGACCTCTGCCTGCCGTTCCTGGGTCCCCAGCTGTTCCTGTTCCAGCTGCTCCGTGGCCTGGCCTACTGCCACCGGCAGAAGGTGCTACACCGAGACCTCAAGCCCCAGAACCTGCTCATCAATGAGAGAGGAGAGCTCAAGCTGGCCGACTTTGGTACCCCTGGCCTCTGCCTTCTTCCCAGTGATCCCCCAGCCTTACTCTCCCAGCCTCCCCCTTCCCCACAACCACCTAGTCTCAGTCCCTCCCCTTCAGCCCCTCCAGGCTTTGCTTAGGATGCCCTCAGTCCTAACTGCATTCTCCCCAGTACTGCCCACAACCTCCTCAATCCCAGCTGCCCCTTCTCTCCACCTACCAGGCCTGGCCCGGGCCAAGTCAATTCCAACGAAGACCTACTCCAATGAGGTGGTAACACTGTGGTACCGGCCCCCCGACATCCTGCTCGGGTCCACGGACTACTCCACTCAGATTGACATGTGGTGAGGACAGGTCGAAGTGTGGCAGGGGCCATGCGGTGAAGGGGGGTGGCTTGGTCACAACAGCCAGCCGGCCAACTGCCTACATATTCACTGTGCCCTCCCTGCCCAGGGGTGTGGGCTGCATCTTCTATGAGATGGCCACAGGCCGGCCCCTCTTCCCGGGCTCCACGGTGGAGGAACAGCTGCACTTCATCTTCCGCATCTTGGGTGAGGAGGCATGAGCCCTAGGAGCTGTGGGGACATGCAGGGAGGCCCTGTGAGATGTTTAGGATAACTCCACTTCCCCGCCAGGAACCCCAACTGAGGAGACATGGCCGGGCATCCTGTCCAATGAAGAGTTCAAGACATACAACTACCCCAAGTACCGAGCTGAGGCCCTTTTGAGCCATGCACCCCGGTGAGGCTGGTGGGTAGGTGGGTGTTAGGGACCAGAGTACCCAAACTGAGTTTAAAACAGGTCCCCTTGTCCTTGTGGTAGACTTGACAGCGACGGGGCTGACCTCCTCACCAAGCTGCTGCAGGTGAGACGATCTTCCTGGGCCAGCCTTGGGGCCTAGCGGATTCCAGGTGTGGGGAAACAGGGAGCTACAGGGGCAGGATCTGGGGCGGGGAGGAAGAGAAGCCTACTTGTTGAAAGTGTCAATACTCCCCCATCCCAACACACACACTCAGTTTGAAGGTCGCAATCGGATCTCCGCAGAAGATGCCATGAAACATCCATTCTTCCTCAGTCTGGGGGAACGGATCCACAAACTTCCTGACAGTGAGTGGAGCTGGGGAATGGACCGGCTGGTGGGGGGCTTTGGGGAACAGGACTGCTGCAGATAGCTGGGCAGGTTGTGTTGGGCTCTGGCTCTGCCACCTTGGATGGGGTGGGGTGGGGGTGGGGGGTATGCCCTTGTTCACGTGTGTGATGTGTTGTTCATTACATTAGAGTTTTTTAGTTTTCAGTTCCTGGAAATTTTCAAATGTACATAAAAACCGATGGAATATCACTTTACCTTTTAAAAAAAAGTAAATGTTGTGAAATAGATACTGAGAAATGACAGATCATAAGCATATAGCACAATGAATTTTTACAAACTAAACACCCGTGTAACCAGCTTACAGGTCGAGAAATAGGATGTGAGAAGCTCCCCTGAAGTGCCCTCTTTTCTCCTTCAGTTATTCCTGGCATCCCCTCTAAGAGTTGCCACTAGTTTGACTTCTAAAGCATAGATATGCTTTCCCTGTCCTTGTACCCTACAGAAATGGAGGCACATGGCGTGTTCCGTTATGTCTGACTTTTTAAAACTTTTTAATATGGACGTTTTAAAGTTAGATATATTTATATATTAGACCAAATAATATGATGAGTCCCCAGGTACTCCAACAAGTGATCAACTCATGGCCAGTCAGGTTTTATCTATAATCACTGATTATTTTGAATCAAGTCCCAGATACATCATTCATCTATAAACAGTTTCAGCACGTATCTCTAAAATATTTTCTTAAGCGTAACAGTAATACCATTATCACGCTAACATTTGATTGGATTAATCTCAATCAAATCCCAAACACCGGACTTCCCTGGTGGCGCAGTGGTTGAGAGTCCGCCTGCCGATGCAGGGGACATGGGTTCGTGCCCCGGTCCGGGAAGATCCCACATGCCGCGGAGCGGCTGGGCCCGTGAGCCATGGCCGCTGAGCCTGCGCGTCCAGAGCCTGTGCTCCGCAATGGGAGAGGCCACAACAGTGAGAGGCCCACGTACCGCAAAAAAAAAAAGAAAAATCCCAAACACCATCCATTGTCTAGACTTTACAGGTGGTAATCGCAGTATCACTGTCGCACTTGACAAAGTTAATGATTTCTTGGTGTCATGTAATAGTCTATATTCCATTTTCCCTGGTTGTAGCTGGTTTGTGTGTGGGATTATTTGACAGATGAAAGTCAAGGCTCTCAAAGAAAAGGCAACTTTTTCTAATTTCCCTGACGGGGCCACATGGGAGGTGGTCCTAGGTGGCCTCATGGGTCATGCCCCACTCCTGTCTCTCCTCCACCCACAGCTACTTCCATATTTGCACTAAAGGAGATCCAGCTACAAAAGGAGGCCAGCATTCGGTCTTCGTCAATGCCTGACTCAGGTAAGTGTACTTGTGGCCCTCACCCTCTTCCCTGCCCTGTCCACCTACCTGCTTGCTCACCAACAGCCATCTGCTCTGCTTTCCCCTGCAGGCAGGCCAGCTTTCCGAGTGGTGGACACCGAGTTCTAAGCCACAGACCGAGGCCCCAGCAGGCAGCAGCTGGAGGGATGCCATACCCCTCACAGGGCAGCCCCCAACTGCATCATCCTCCCTGCTTGCTGCCTGCCTACCTGCCTGACTCATGCTCGCCTGCCCACATGTCCCCTGCTGCCTGTCTGAACACCCGACCATTGGCCTGTCGGCCCACCCATTGGCCTGTCTGCTGGGTGCTAACAAAGTTCTCATCGTTCCTTCGCCTGATCTGTCTGTCTGTCTGTGTGTCTCTCTCTCTTTCTGTCTCGGTAGTTGCCGGCGGACAGCATGGCCGTGCCAGCCTCCCACACTGAGGCCAGGCCTATACCCCTCCCCATCATGCCCCACCCCCCGCAGGACCACTACCCCCACGGCAAGCCAGGGGTCTGGAGCTAGCCCAGGCTGGGGATCTCGACTCAGACAAGACACGGTGATGCCTTGGGTCTGAGGCTCCCCTGTCTGCTTTCCTGCCTGCCCCACCTGCCTCATGTTGTGTGGGCCTTTTTCTTTTTGTTTGTTTCATTCATTGTTGTTTTTTAATTATTTTAAATGAGGTTTTCATTTTTTAAATGCAATATCTCTGTATACAGGCTGGCTGGGCCCCACCCACTGTGTGGCCCTCCCACAGTATTTTGTGCAATGAAGCCCCGCTCCCAGCCTTTCCATGGCAGGGACACAACCCCTATTCAAAACCCTGACCATCACCAGACCCTGGGGTCAGCTAAGGGAAAGCATGCCTCGACCACTCGCCTTCCGACCCCCACCTGCCATCCCCAGCTGCAGGGGGACTTGGGGACTACTGGAGACTCTCTGGGAGATGGATGAGGTGGGGGGCCCCCACTCTTTCCCTCCTGCAGTCCCATAGCAGGGGCCTCCTTCTCAGGGTCTCCCTAGCCCAGCCCTCCTGCCCCCATCCCACTCGGTGCTGTTGAGTAGGGGCCCTGCCAGGAACTGACCAACTCAGCGAGGAGCCATAGTGTGTATATGTACACAGGCAGGGACAGAGGGGCACATGGTGGGGGGGGGTGCCCAGGCGTTACCCCCTAACCCCTGGGGAAGATGAGGCAGGGCAGGGACAGTCTCTGGGGTCAGTCTCCAGATGGGTGGTTACCTCCCCTTCACTCTAAACCCTGGGGCCCTCAAATGGGGTGGGAGGGCAGGGGCCTTCCTAGGGCGGTTTGGGAGGGGTGGGTTCCTGAATGCACCATAATCGCTGTATGAAATATTAAAAAGTCTAAAGTGAAAAACCTGATTGCAAATCCCTGTGGGGGTGGGCTCAACCCAGGGTGAGTACTGGGACCTTGGAGAATTCATACCTGGTCCCCATCGTCTAGAAGAGCACTGGGAGTGGGCCAGGGACATGTCAGGACTATGAAAAAGGCATCTGAGGGGTTGCACACAACGGTGGAACATCGAGTTGAAGCAGGCAGGGCAGGCTGTACAGAGCATAGGCTAAGGAGAGAGGAGTCAGATTTACCTGAGAATATGCAGGAGCCAGATAGAGGGTAGACTGGTGGGTGTAGAGAGGCTGTTTGAAAGAGACTTGGAAGGCCCAATAAAACGAGCTGGGGAGATGAGGCAGAGAGGCCCAGTATGACCAAGACATGTCTGGCTGGGAGCATGAGAAAGGCCAGTTGGAGAGGGAATATGAGAGGAGGGTAGATTTTGAACCACTGAGTAGATAGGGGAACGCTTTTAATACATGGATCAAATTCAGGAGTAGGGCCATTGATGGAATTGGATGTTTAGATTACTGGTGTCTAGGAAGTAATGGAAACCATGGACATGTATGAGATGACCCTGGGGAGGATGCAGTGGTTTGTGAGAGGCTAGAGGTCAAGAGACACAGCCTGGGACTTGGTCTCAAGTCGAGGCTTTGATTTCCTCTGTCCTGGGAGTTCTAGCCCGTGTCCACCATCTTGGGCAAAGCCTAGGATAGACTTCCAGGCAGAAGAGGTGGGGTGGGCAGGGCCAGGCAAATGCTACAGGAGATGCAAGCTTAAGTGACTGGTTACTGAAGTCTAGCGGTGGCAGTGGCCGACGGACCTCTACTGTGTCCCTGTAAGCACTTTGGTGATAGCTTGCAGCCTTATAGTTCCATGATGGCTGCCATGTCCCCAAAGATGGGAAAGCAAGCAGGGAAAACATCACCCTCCCTACCTGACCGCATCCTTGTAACAGGGCTGAAACTTCCACAGGCTTGTCAGCGGACTTATGCCATCATTTGGCTAAAATCAGTTGACATGGCCACCTCTGGCGGCAAGGGAGGTGGGGAAAACGAAGACCTTGCAAAAGGGGACAAGATTGCCAGGCCGGACTAGAATTCATCCAACTGCTCTGGGGAGTGGTAGGGTACCTGGTGTGGGCAGATGTTGGTTTCTGGAAAACGGAGAAATCAAGTTTAGGCCTAGGGAGGGAGGCCTCTTGTTGGATTGTAGGAAGGACGGGCTATCAATTAAATGGGGAGGGGGAGTTTGCAGAGGGGCAATAAGAGTCAATTCAGAGAATCTGACAAGCTTCAGCTGGGCCTGAAGAGCAACTATCTGCCATGTGCCAGACGGAACTCGAATGCCACTTCAGGGATCCCCAGGTGAAAGGGCTGCTCCCTTTCCTCCCTCAAAGTTTGCACAACTGAGTTGTGACCCCCTCACCTGTGCCAGGTCTGAGCTGGAGGCTGGAATCACAGTAATATACAATCCCTGCCCTGCAGAAGTTAACCGAAAACAGGTAAATCATAAGATCATGTGTATGGGTGGTAGTGGGATTTGAAATTGTGCAGGGAAAGGGTATTCTGGACCTGTGTGTGCCTGGGCCTAGAGGTGTGGAAAGGCAAGGTGTGTTTTTGCCTGTGGGTATGGGTGGTGATAGTGAAGGAAATCACTGAAACAGACCCAGAATCATGAGCCTGTCTTGGGGAGTTTGTGATATGGTCAAGTGGGGACAGCCAATAGGCAGGTAGATGTAGAGAGCCAGAGGGAAACTTTAGTTATCACCAACATGTAGGGCTGGGAGCCCTAGCAGAGAAAAGGCTGGCAGAGTCTAGTGCACTGGTTCTCAGCAGGAGATAATCTCCCCCACCCCCAGAGGACATCTGGCAGCGTCTGGAGACACTTTTGGTTGTGCCAACTGGTGGATGCTAGCGGGTAGAGGCCAGGGATGGAGCTAAACATCCTACAATGCTTCCTACAACAGAGAAATGTCAATAGTGCCTAAGTTGAAAAAACCCTGGCGTGGTGGACTGGTTCTCAAACTTCTGGTCTCAGGATCCCTTTATATCCTTAAGAATTGAGGACATCCAAAGAGCTTTTGCTTATGTCATGCAGCCTCTGGAAAATTCCACCGCATGTGCAAGAGAGAATGACCATGAAAAAGTACTGTTGTGAATAGTTTTGACTTTGTGAACCCCCTGAAAGGGTTTCCTGAACCGGTAGAAAGCCTAGGACCACAGTTTGAGAATCTCTGGCCTGGTGTTTTAAGGTGCCAACTCTGGAACTGGAATTCCTGAGTTCGAACCACAGCTCCACTACTTACTAGGTGGGGCAAAGTGAATTAACGTTTCTGTGCTCAGCATCCCCATTGTTGCCCATAGGCAACCTGCTGCCTAAGACTACTATTTACGTGCAATAAAACACCTAAACAGGGTCAACTATTATTAGTACTGCAACTCCAACAAATATACCTGGCCTGGGGCTGACTTGCCTTCAACACGTTTATCAAGAGAATAAATCTAGTTCACGCAGGGAAGAGGCCCGAAGGGCTGGGCGGCGCCCTGGAAGTGGTGACCTCTTTTGCATTAGGTTTTGATGGAGGAGAAGGGAAGGGTAGTGCAATGAAATAAGGGTATTCTGGTCAGGCTAGCAAAAACGCCGCTCCCAGGATAGGGGCCCGCGGTCCCCAGCAGAGCATGGGACCGAGAAGACCTGGAACCTTTGTGTTCCCCTGAGCGCTCCCCAATACATGTCCTCGTCCATCCCGGGGACCTCTACCTGCACCTTCCACAGAACCGTTTGCCCCGACTCAACATGGCGTTAGAATCCCACAAGACACCTTTGTCTTTAGTTCCCAACTGGAGGCTTTACCCCGCCTATTCGTCGCAGAGATCACCGCCCAAGGTCCGATGCCCGCCTAGCCCCTCGAAGCGTCCGAGCGGGGGCTCCCTTTTCAAGATGACAGTAGCCCCCCGGCTGTTTGGGGGGCTCTGTTTCCGTTTCCGGGGACAGAAGCCGGAAGTAGCATTTATGGGGACTTTTCCTATCCCCAGCTGCGATGACTGTGAGAGGAGGGCGAACGGCCATGGCGGCGGTGGCAGAGAGTCCGGCGGCTGCGGCTGCGGCCGAGGACCGAGAGCCACAGCGTAAAGCGGTGCCGGGCCTGGAGAGCCAGTGGCGCCAGATCGAGAACGGCGAGAATGGGCGAGGGCATCCGCTGCGGGCGGGCGAAAGCTGGTGAGGCGGAGATGCGAACGGAGCCTCGGCTAGGGGGGACGATGGGGGCGTTGGGGAAGGTGGGGAACGGGGCTGCGAAGGTCCGCAGGAGAGGTGCCGTGGGGCGGGGAGTGGCCTGTGAGACTGAGGACAAGAGACGCGGGGAAGTGCCTTGTCTGTGAAAGAGGCGGGGCCGGGCCTGTGTGGTGGAGCCTGCGGCCTGAGAACCGGAGGCGGTTTGTTGTGGAGAGGCAGGGGGGCGGATATATATTTTTTAAACATCTTTATTGGATTAAAATTGCTTTACAATGGTGTGTTAGTTTCTGCTGTATTACAAAGTGCATCACCTATACGTATACATATATCCCCATATCTCTTCCCTCTTGCGTCACCCTCCCACGCTCCCTATCCCACCACTCTAGGTGGACACAAAGCACCGAGCTGATCTCCCTGTGCCATGCGGCTGCTTCCCACTAGCTATCTATTTTACGTTTGGTAGTGTATATATGTCCATGCCACTCTCCCACTTCGTCCCAGCTTACCCTTCTCCCTCCCCGTGTCCTCAAGTCCATTCTCTATGTCTGCGTCTTTATTCCTGTCCTGCCCCTAGGTTCTTCATGACCACTTTTTTGTTTATTTTTTGGATTCCATATATATGTGTTAGCATACGGTATTTGTTTTTCTCTTTCTGGCTTCACTGTGTATGACAGACTCTAGGTCCATCCACCTCACTACAGATAACTCAGTTTCATTTCTTTTTATGGCTGAGTAATATTCCATTGTATATATGTGCCACATCTTCTTTATCCATTCAGATGTCGATGGACACTTAGGTTGCTTCCATGTCCTGGCTATTGTAAGTAGAGCTGCAGTGAACATTGGGGCGCATGTGCTTTTTTGAATTATGGCTTTCTCTGGGTATATGCCCAGTAGTGGGATTGCTGGGTTGTATGGTAGTTCTATTTTTAGTTTTTTAAGGAACCTCCATACTGTTCTCCATAGTGGCTGTATCAATTTACATTCAGGGGGGCGGATCTTGAGAAGAAAGGGCCACGGCGGCGGGGTCAGGCTCGCGTGGTGGAACTAAGAACCTGGGAAGGAGGTTTTCTCAGCAACAGAGCGGGGCAGCGTGGTCTGCGCGACGGAACGTAGCATTTGGGGGCGGCCCGCGGTGCTCCGCCGCGCCTGACAACGGAGGCGAGGCGGGTGATGTCAGGCGGAAGAGCGAAATCGGAGCCGAAAGGCTGAGGGGGGAGGGGAGTCGGAGCCTGCGTGATGGAGGGAGCTGGAGCCTGGGAACGAGGCTTGTGACGTAGGCCGAGGGGCGTGTCCTGGGGCAGAGGAAAGACTGCAGAGGGGAGGTGGTGCCTTGTGAAGCAGAAAATGGCGCCTGCGAATGAGCAAAGTTTGTGACGCGGCGAGGTTTTTGCCTCTGGCCGAGCCCTTCTTCCCAGGACGGGAGAAAGTGCAGGTGATTGGCACGGGAGGGGCCTTCGATGTTACATTTGTTTTCTGTTTTGTAATGCTTTGTTTTTGTAATCAGGAACAAATAGCTTTTTAAAATGTCAACGCGTATCTTGATAAATCGGCTTGTTTAATTGATTTCTTTGCTAACCAGTGCTTGAAATGTACTGTTCCTGGGTTCATTTTATTTCTCGCCGAGTTGTATCTCGTTTTTTAAGTTGTGAAATACGTAAGACCTGTAAAGATTATATGAAACGTTTACGTAGCCCAGGTTGATGGACATTCTATAAAAATAAACGGCCTGTGCTCTTCAAAAATTTCAAGGTCGTGAGAGACAAAGGATGAAGAACTGTTCCAGACTGAAGAAATTAACGGGATTTAACGAGTCATGATAACTAAATGCAAAGTGTGATCCTGGGTTGGATCCCGGAGCAGAAAAAATAAATTATTTAAAAATAAGTTTTTTCTCATAAAATGAATTTTCTCTCTTTTACTGTAAAAGATATGAATGGGGAAATTGGTAAAATTTTACTAAGGTCTGAAGATTAGCTATTAGTACTGCTAATTCCTTGCTTTTGATAATTGTATTTTGAGTATGAAAGGGAATATCTTTGTTTTTAGGAAATACATGCCGAAATATTTAGGGGTAAAGAACCATCGTGTAAGCAAGCTTACTCTGAAATCGTTGAAAGAATGGCATATATAAAAACGTATTTAAAGGAATAATCGAGCAAATGGGTAAAATTTTAAATTTGGAGAATCTGGATGAAGGGCACGCGGGAATTCTTTGTATTATTTTTGCGATTTTTCTGAGTCTATTTCAAAGTAAAAAATTTAAAGAATAATAAAAAAATTTGTGAATTAATCACCTAGGTTAAGATTCAGACCGTTACCTTAAGAAATCCTTCTGTGCCCCTCCCAGATGAAGATCCCCCTCCCTGCCAGGGGAAGTTATTACCCTGAATTTTTAATTTCGTTAACATTTCCCCACCATTGTATGCATCCCTAAATAGTATTTGTGGTCTAAGCTTTCATTTTATTGAGGATATATATGAAATCAGACTGGATGCACATGGTGTGCCCTTTGCATCATGTCAGGTGGGTACTCTGTATTCACATGACGTCATTGGTGATGTTAGCCTTGATCACTTGGTGAAGGTATCTGCTGGGTTTCTCCACTGTGCAGGTACTATTTTCCTCTTTCCGTACACAGTAATTCTTTTTAAAAATAATTTATGTCCATCCTTTCCTCAAAATGTTTTAACAGTCTTCCCATTTTATTCAATGTAACTGCTAAAATTCTTACAATGACTTGCAAGGCTTTAGGATTGCGAGGCTGGTCCCTGGCTCTGATCTTCTCCCATGCTCTTCTGATTTCCCTCCCCCTCACTTTCCCCATCCGGCCATGTTGGACTCTTGCTGTTCCTCGAACGCCTCAAGCATGCTCTCACCTGAGAGCCTTTAGGAGTGAGGTTTGCTCATTTTACAGAGTTATTTAATCACAGTACTAGCGAAATATATATTCCTGTTACTGGAGAGACAAGTTGAGATTCCCCAAATCGGAAATATGGAACTGAGCAGTTTGTTTTACCATTACACTATAGCTCTCCAGCAAGGCAAAACCTCAATCCATCCTGAGAATAAACAATAACAGGAACGTTTTTATAGCCCATTTGGAGGTGTTCAGAAGGGCGGGGGGGGGGGCTTTGGTTTCTGCCCCATCCTACCTTTACAGCCTTGTGACAATACCCTTTAAAATTATCCCACCAGTACCAGGTTTCCTCTTGGGGTGCTGAAAATGTTTTGGAAGTAGATAGAGGTTGTGGTTGCACAATGCTGAATGTACTAAATGCCATTGAATTGTTCACTTTTTAAATGGTTAATTTTATGTCATGTGAATAAAAAATTATGCTCTGTCAATAAAAAAAATTTATCCCATCGATGTTGGTTCAGTGAAACCAGTTTATCTCTGCTTTTGTGGATAATATGCAGCATTTTTCCTTAGCTCCATTTTTTAATGCTTATCTAGAGCAGAGCACCTCAAGATTCTTTAATTTGCTGTCTATTTTATAGGGGTTTGCTGCAGTGGTCAGGAAATTTGTGCTTATAAAGCATTTCAAAGTCATGGACTAACCCCAAATCATATACCTAATATCCATATTAATATTTGCACCTTCTATCTTTTGTCAGCTGGCATATTTGGGTGGGCGCATTTAATTAATTTGGCCATCTAAATTGATTTAATTTCTAGGAGAAGCTTAAATTTTAAGAGAAAATTCAAATCTGTGATAGTTTAGCCTCCTTGGCAAATTTTCGAGGATGAACCATCTAAAACAAATCTGGGATAGCTGGAGTCTCTAGGTCTGTGCAGGGTGGGGATAGTTTCCTAACAGAGGTAAGCAAGCATGAGGTTCTCTTTGCTCAGGTTAAGGAAGGTGGGTGGCTGGGTTCAGTATTGCAGAATCAACTGTGATGTGTGAAGGGGAAGCAACGTCTCACTGGAGCTTAAGAGACTAGCCTAGAAATGTTGAGGGTTTTCTGTCAATGGAGAAGTCTGCACAGCACGGGGAACCATTACCTTTAATGAAGACCCTAGAACTAAACCGACTGAAATTTTCACACGTTTGGTTGGCGATTGCTGCTATAGCTCTTACACAAGGTAAATATGCTTTGGCCACTGGATCTAATGAAAGACTGAAAAAAACAATAGGCCTCTGACAATTCCCCTCTAATTGAGTCGGCATCCTTAGTACCTGTTCAGACTTTTTGTGAACCAAAAAGGGAAAGGAGTTTGTGAGTCTAGCGTCCTGGAGGGGGGATCTTTTGGTAGACAGTTACTGTACTAGTCTTTGTTGCTTGAACATTATGGTTTTTAGCTTGAAAAGTATGCAGTTATTGAAAGATATTTATATTAGTATATCTAATTATATATAATTAATAACTAATCTAGGAAGATAAACTTTCTTTTTGGTTTGTCATTTTTAAAAATATCAAGTTTGAAAAATGAAAGCCTTTCTGAAATTTTCAAGTTAATTAAAATTGGGGGAATTTTGGATAAACCTAATGATGCTATTGTCATTCCTTTTATAGGGCAAAGGAGCAGATCTTTGTGGTATCTCCCAGAGATAGTTTAGACAGAAAAGAACATCTTAACAGTGTTGTTATTCTGACTTTGGCCTGAATTTGTGAAAGACAAAGGAAGAATAGTTGTTTTTTTAACAAGATATAAATTGAAGTAAAGACAAGAAATATTTATAGTCAACCTCGTAAAACACAGTGATAAATAACAAAGATTTTTAGGAGCTTAACTTTTTTTTAAAGAAAGAATTATTTTTAAAAAATGAGCTAAGGAGATGTCAGAAGGTACCAAGAGTTAACAGTAATTTGGTGACAGAAAAAGGAACTTCCAGTCTGGGCATAAATTAATGTAGTCATTTTACAGAAAAAGGCCCCAATTCTAATTTTTCTCCTTTGGTACATTATTCATGTAACAATTTATAGAAAGGATTTATTTATATGCCTGCCTTCTTATTTATGTATGTAGGCTTATACAGATATATAAATAATAAATTTAGAACAATGTAATAGCACATTTACCATCTGAATAAGACTAACAACCTTTTAATAAAACAAGGAGGAAACCATCTCTTAGTTTACATCCATATTTCTATTTCTCTGTAATTATTATACCTAGTGTAATGATTAACCAGAATAATCAATATTTTCTCCAGACACAAGAGAAATCTAGAGGACAGACAATATTTTTAGTAATTTCTTTCCATAAGCACATATTTCATATCATTTTAACAAATTTGAGGAAACACAAACATAAGTGACTTTAGGAAGATCCATTTTATTTCTGTATACTAGCAACAAGACATTAGAAAGTTAAAATTTGAAAGATACCATTTACAGTAGCAACCAAAAAAAATTGAAGTGTAGGAGTAAATAACAATGTGATGCTTTTTCATTAGACAATGACAGCTCTGTCATGACTGCCACCTGAGCTGACAGATTATGAGCCATCCCAATTCAGAGATGTTAAAAAAGTTTTTGTGTCTTTGAATTGAAAAAACATGCTAGTGATACTTTGTGAAAATTTATGTAAAACTTCAGTCTTCTATGACGGCTTTAGAAATCCAGGTTGTAGCCAGGTCTGGAGGTTTTGCTTACCACTCTAAAAAGTGATTTTAATGTTAATCTTCCTTAAAAATCTGCTTTTAAAAAAACCCATTGAGCTGTAGCTCCTTTTGCTTCGAAGGTCCCATTAACAATAAACTAGCTTTACTGAGTAACCTCATAGACCATCAATGGAGGCAATTAAAACCTTGAAGGGGAGGTGAAGGTGCAAGTGGCAGAGGGTAAGGTCCGCGATGGGGTTTTCTAGATGAGTGATGGGAAGTGTCTGTGGCTTGAGCCACTGGAGTGGGGAGGGTGTGTGTTCCTGGCATGAATGAAGTACGGGGTCTGTGGGGGTCACTGCAACCCCCAAAATAAATAAATGAATAAAAAACAACCCACAGAAAAGTTTGCCTATTGGGGCAACATGTGACTATTCCAGGGTTTTTCTATCTCCCCATCCCCCTACCTTTCTGATCCTTTTTTAAACAAAGAAAAGTTGCTATGTTAAGGAATCCAATTTATAGAGTTAAATCGCTGGAAAACTGTTACGTATTTTTTATCAGTTTTGTAATTTTTTTAAAAAGTGTTTATTTGAGGCTGTTAAATACTTGGGACAGCCTTTTATGTGTCAACAATTCCATAGCAGGGACTTCCCTGGCGGTCCAGTGATTAAGATTCCGCACTTCCACTGCAGCGGGCAAGGTTCGATCCCTGGTCTGGGAACTAAGATCTTGCATGCCACGGGTGGGCGCAGCCAAAAAAAAAGAAAAAAAAAAATTCCATAGCAGAGCAGGTTTGTGTTGGAGTTGGAGGGGGGAACGAGGATTACGTGTACATGAACTTTTTTGTCTAAGCCCTGGGACCGGAACAGTAACAGCTAATGTTCATTTAGCACTTATTATATGTCAAGTATTTTGCAGACTTCAGAATTTCTCATGACATTTTACAAAGGCAGATTTCAACAGTCTTCAATGTTTATCCTAGTAGTGCATATAAAAGTCTCCTTTAAAAGAGAATAGGTCAAACTGCACTTAAAGGTGGTTCAGGTGGTAAATTTTATGTTTTTAACCACAGTTTTACATAAAGAGTGAGCTAGTCACCATACACTTAGAAATTTACTCTAAAGCCAAAATAAATCCTAAATAAGAAATTATTTTTAAGATGGCAGTATACAGTTTTTGAAGGAAAACTTTATGATTCTTATAGCAGTTGAAATTCTTTTTGATTTCTGAGCGGGTTTTCAGAATTTAACAATCCATTTCTTAGCTGAAGATTTTTGTATCCTTTACAAACACTGCACATTTAACAAATGGCTAAGTCTTACAACATTAGCTGCAAATAAGTTATTTTGAACCTAATTTGACTGTGTTACCCCACAGACTAATACAAGTGAATTATTGTTTATTCCATAATAAAATCTCCTGTTTTCTGGCACCATGGGTATGGGTATGGGTTTTGGTGGTTTTTTTTTTGCCGTTATTGAGCACACTTTCTGTTTTTAATCATCAAATCTCTTTTAGTATCCTAAGAAGTTAAGCATTCTATCCAAATCTGAATTTCACTGAATACATTTTGCTTCTAGTTTATTTTTATATGATGCTGAAAATTTTTTTAAATGTTGAATTCTGGGAAGAATTTCTTTTTTTAATCGGAAATACAGTTGGCGTATAGCGCTGTATTAGTTTCAGGTGTTCATGAAACTTGTCATCTTGACTTGTAACATGTTGATACTTTTAGTCTAATAACCGTGTGAAGTGGTACCACTAACCCCCAGATAGCCGTGTGACACCCCTGTCACCTGTCTGGTCCAGGTTCCTCGTGGAGCAGCACTGGTACAAGCAGTGGGAAGTATACGTGCAGGGAGGAGACCAGGACCCCAGCACCTTCCCTGGCTGCATCAACAATGCTGAGCTCTTTGAAGGTACCAGGCTTCTGCCTCCCAACATCAGCTAAGCCTGGACTTCTTGTCATCTTTGTCCCCGCAAATGATCATGAGCCCCTTTTCTGTGCTAGGTCATTGGTGAGATGGCCAGAGTGACTCATCACTTTCCTTCCCTGATTGTTCCTCTGCCACCTCCCCCCGCCCTCCTGCAGACCAGGTAAACTGGCGCCTCAAGAAGGGACTGGTGGAAGGTGAGGACTATGTGCTGCTCCCAGCGGCTGCTTGGCATTACCTGGTCAACTGGTATGGTCTAGAGCATGGCCAGCCTCCCATTGAACGCAAGGTATAGTGGGTGGGGAGGGTGCTGGGGGGTGGCTTTTATAGGGCGGGGAGCGTAGGAGGAAGGCCTCCATAGGCCCAGGATGGGTCCAGACCTGTGTGTTCACGTATGCTGTATCCATACACCTGGGTCTGCCCTCTCCTCCTCTCCCAGGTCGTTAGACGGTATCTTGCTGTGTCCCCTGCATTTGCTCGCCTGTGTGTGCTCCCCTCACAGAGCCTCGTACATGTGTCTATGCCATGTGTGTTTGTCTGTGTGGATGTTCCTCTGATCTCAAAGGTCGTCGTTCCTGTGTCCATGTGTGTGTTGTGTGGGTACACCTGTGTGTGCATCCTTCCCTCCTTCCAGGTCGTGGAGCTGTCCAGCATCCAGAAGGTTGAAGTGTACCCAGTAGAACTGCTGCTCATCCAGCACAGTGATATGGACACAGCTCACACCGCTCAATTCAGCCGCACAGATTCTGTTGGTGAGTCTAAGGGTCGCGGAATGAGTTGGCATTCCCAGCCACGGTCACAGCTCGGTGACCTAAGGAATCTGATGCCAAGATGGGTGGATCCTCCAGGGTCCCAGGAAGACCTTGAATGTGCTCCATCACCCTCCACAGACCTAGTTCTGCGCACCGCTCAAGAGCAGTTTCTGGTGAGCCCCCAGGAAGAGACACGGCTGTGGATCAAGAACGCGGAGGGCTCTTTTGAGAGGTTGTGCAACACACGTGTCACAGTGCTGGACGCCGCTCTCAAGACTGGGCAGGTAAGGGTGGGGAGGGCTTCTTGGCCCACCACCCGTGCTCAGTTGGGGGAAGTGAGGGCTGGGTGTCTATGGGCCCTCCATGAATGCCTTTCCTGATCTTTACTCCTCTTCCTCCAACCCAGGTGGTCATCATGGAGACCCGAAACAAGGATGGCACTTGGCCCAGCGCACAGCTGCCCGCCATGTGAGCCCTTGGGGTTTCCAGTCCAGAGTGGGATCCCACAGTAGGCAGAACAACTGAGCCCAAGAGCACATTCCACCCACAAGTAGTAGGTCCTCAGCTGATAAGAGTTTCTCATCCGTCCCAGGAGCAGCGCGTCGGAGGAGGATGAGGACTTCCAGGGCCAGCCGGGCATCTGTGGTCTCACCAATCTGGGCAACACGTGCTTCATGAACTCGGCCCTGCAGGTTGAGCCATTAGGTCTAGGTCTGGCACTGCGCAGGGATGGATTTGAGCGTTGGAGATTGGGGACAGAGCTAGGGGGGTACTGCAGGGCAAGGGGTCAGTTGGAAGCTGGGGCCCCACAGTCTGGCTCGACATGCCCACGTTACTTTCTGAAACGTTAATGCCTCTTCCTTCCACTTGCTCCCTGCTTTCCCTTGTCTTCTCTCCTTCGTCACCACATTCTTCCTTCTCCTGAAATTCTTCTCTCCCCTACTCCCCTGCCCCTTCTCTTTCTTTCCCCTTCCTCCTGTCTCCCTTTCCTCTGTCCCCACCTTGGTTACCTCTCTCGCCTCTTCATGCACCTGGCCCCTGCCTTCTGCAGTGCCTCAGCAACGTGCCACAGCTCACCAACTACTTCCTCAAAAACCGCTACCTGGAGGAGCTCAACTTCTGCAACCCACTGGGCATGAAGGGGGAGATCGCAGAGGCCTATGCGGACCTGGTGAAGCAGGCGTGGTCCGGCCACCACCGCTCCATCGTGCCCCACGTGTTCAAGGTGTGGCTCAGCCCTGGCCGGTTCCTCTGTGCCCCCATCCCCCAACTCCCTCACGCTCTGACGGCCCTGCCCATCTTCTCAGACCAAGGTCGGCCACTTTGCGTCCCAGTTTCTGGGCTACCAGCAGCATGACTCACAGGAGCTGCTGTCGTTCCTCCTGGATGGGCTGCACGAGGACCTCAATCGTGTTAAGAAGAAGGAATATGTGGAACTGTGCGATGCTGCTGGGAGGCCAGATCAGGTGGGCGCTCCTGGAAGACCCCCATCCTGAGAGCCTCATTAAAGCCACTAGGGCCCTGCCTCAGGAATTTTCTGGCCTCCCTGGAGTATCCCGCACACCACCATTTTCTATTAAGTTCCTCTTCCCTGACCTCAGTCCCAACCTTGGCTCCAATGCCACATCTGCACTCACGCCCAACCCAGAGTTAACCCCCACCTGGTCTCCTGCCCCAAATAACCCCCGGCCCCGACAGTGAACGCAGTCTCCACATAGCCCTCACTGTAACTCTGCCTCTGGACTTTACCGGTGGCCATAACCTTAACTTTAATCCCATGCACATCCACCCCATACCATGGTTTTCCCCGGCCCCGGGCAAGCCTCACCACCCACCATGACACTCAACAGGAGGTTGCTCAGGAGGCCTGGCAGAACCACAAACGGCGGAACGATTCTGTGATTGTGGACACTTTCCATGGCCTCTTCAAGTCCACGGTGGTGTGCCCTGATTGTGGCAACGTGTCTGTGACCTTCGACCCCTTCTGCTACCTCAGTGTCCCATTGCCTATGACCCACAAGAGGGTCATGGAGGTCTTCTTTGTCTCCATGGACCCCCGCCGCAAGCCAGAGCAGGTATGGGGGGAATGGGGACAGGGGACGTAATGAGGAACATGTAGTCAGAGTTCGTTTGATTACTCTGTCGTACCTCAGGGTTTCCTTCACTAACTCACCACACATCCTTCTGCTCTTTTGTGGATACCGTTCCTCCCTCAGCACCGGCTCGTGGTCCCCAAGAAAGGCAAGATCTCGGATCTGTGTGTGGCTCTGGCCAAACACACTGGTGTCTCGCCAGAAAGGGTGAGGCTCTGCAGATAGGAGGAGGGTGGGATTCAGGGGCAGGGGGGCAGAGAGAGGCAGAAGGGCCTGGGGGAGACCTGGCAGACTGACCGGTCCCCTCTCTGCATCCCATTCTCAGATGATGGTGGCCGATGTCTTCAGTCACCGCTTCTATAAGATCTACCAGCTGGAGGAGTCTCTGAGCAGCATCTTGGACCGAGATGATATCTTCATGTGAGTGAGAGGACGAGGGGAGATGAGGGCTTCTCAGGAACCTCCTCCGTTAACCACCTTCCCTCTCCCTTCCTCGGCCTGATTCACAGGGCACCTGCGCAGCTCGGGCCTTCGGCCATGTGCCTTAGTGGGGCAGGGGGCTAGGGGCTGTCAGTGAGTGGGGCGACACATCCTTATACAGGGTGTCCTTGGGTGTTTTCCTCCTTGTTATGTGAGGGAGGCTCCTGTTTCTTTATTTTATTCAGCACTTAACTAGTACCTTGTATGTACCCGATGCTGATCTGCACTCCTTACTCACATTGCATGCCTCAAAAACCCAAGTGATTTTTGAAATGGGGAACACTAAGATGCTTTCTGAACATGAGAACATTCAGAGCAAGTTTGAAATCTTTGGGTAACTAAAATAGAAGGTGCTTTATGAGTAGAAAAATTTTTGTAAACCAAGCAGTTTAGTTTTCCAAAAAGAAAATGGTTTTAGATCCCTGTGTCACAAAAAATTTTTGTCAACTCCCTCAGTGTGCTGATAACACCGAAGTACTTTATCTAACATCACATAAACAAAGGGCTGTGTAAATCATCCAACAGTTTGTAAAATACAGAACCCTGGGTAACTCTTCGGACCCTTTTAAAAATATTTTCAGGCTGTGAGTGGTGAGTGGCTGGAGCAACTGGGGTAGAATCCTCGAATCCCTCTTGGGTGTTCTGATCAGGCGTGACCTGATGTCCATCCCCCACAGATACGAGGTGTCAGGCAGGGCTGCTATTGGCGAGAACTCCAGAGAGGACGTTGTGCTTCCTATCTACCTGCGGGAGCGCACCCCAGCCCGGGACTACAACAATTCTTACTATGGCCTGATGCTCTTTGGGCACCCGCTCCTGGTGTCGGTGCCCCGGGACCGGCTCTCCTGGGATGCCCTGTATCACATCCTGCTGTACCGCCTCTCGTGAGTCTGCTGTTTGGGGTCAGGCAGGGAGGTGGGGTCAGAACTCAGATCCGGGCGTCTAGCTGCTTAGTTGCCACCTCCCGTCTGCATCCAGAAGACAGCTCAAACTTAACATGGCCAGAGAGGAACTTGTAGGCTTTTTTCTTTCTCTAAATTTCTGACTTTGCACCACTTCTCCTAGGTGCTGGGGATACACAGAGGTGAACAAGACAGACAAAATGCAGACTTCATCTTGTACTTAATTGTCTCTTCCTTGGAGAGGCTTGGTTGTTTGTGTTTTTACTGATAGATTTTCATTGTGCTTAAAATCCAGAGTCCTTACCAAGGCAAACAACAGTGCGTTATCTGGCTTCACCTCTCTCTCATGTTGCACTTACAAGTGCTTCTCAGAGGCCTTCCCTGATGGAAATTTACAGCTGATTGTGTGCCTGTTTACCAGTGGCTTATCATACTTAAGATCCACGCTCCTTAACTGTGGCACACAAGATCCTACATTGTCAGGCTGCCTCTTCCCGTGTCCCTCTGACATCTCCTGAGACCTTCCGGGCTCCTCCTTAAGAACTGTTTGTGTGTGGGTTTACCAGTGGCTTCCCATCATAAGCAAAGTAGGATTCTGGGCTCTGTCCTCCCTGCCCTCGGGTCCCTCCTTGAGAGTCTCCTCTGCTCTGTTGGCAGACGCTATGTGACCAGACCCAGCTCGGATGACGAGGATGATGGGGATGAGAAAGGTGAGGAGGAGAAAGGAGAGAGGATCGGCAAGGATTAGGGTCTGTACAAGCAGTCCCATGGCCTGAGGGAGGGTCAGGGGGTTTGGGGTCGGTCTGGCCCACACAGGGTCCACATGGATGTGTATTGCAGCTCAACCCCCTGGGGCTCACACATTTCCACCTCTGACATCCTCTCCTGTCCCAGCAGACCTGGAGGATAAGGACAACCTCCCTAAGCCTGGACATGTGGCTGGGGGCAGCTCCCAAGACCCTGGGCCGGAGCAGGCTGGGCCCAGCTCTGGAGTCGCGGGCGGGAGCCGGGCCCCCGTGGACAACTCCCCTGGACCATCCCACTGGCCCCAGAGAGCACGGCGCAAGCACCTCTTCACCCTGCAGACAGTGAATTCCAATGGGACCAGCGACCGCTCGACCTTCAACGAGGATACCCATGGTGTCTCCTTCAGCTGTGAGCCAGGGTTGGGGAGGCGGGAGGGGGGTTTGCTTGGCAGCAGGGCCCATGACCACCTCCCCTCGCCCCCAGCCCAGCCGTACATTGCCATCGACTGGGAGCCAGAGATGAAGAAGCGTTACTATGACGAGGTGGAGGCTGAGGTAAACGAGATCCTGGGGATGGGAGGCACTTTCACCTTGCGCTACACACAAAGTCCGTGCTCTTAACCACTCGGCGTGTGTCTTCCACCCCGACTCCTTTTTATCCCCCACAACCCCCATCCTCATACCTGGCTGTCCATTCCCCCAACCTAGGGCTACGTGAAGCATGACTGTGTTGGGTACGTGCTGAAGAAGGCTCCGGTGCGGCTGCAGGAGTGCATCGAGCTCTTCACCACCACTGAGACCCTGGAGAAGGAAAACCCCTGGTGAGGGCCCAGAACAGGGCCTCTGGGGGTGCAGTTGGGTGGGCCCACCTCCTCCAGTCCGTCACCACTAAATACACCTCCTTCCCCCTCCCCCTCACTCGAAGCCTTCCTGCCACTCTGGCCACCAAAACCCCAAGCCTATTCCTACCTCAGAGCCTTTGCCTGGGCTGTTCCTTCTCCCAGGGTCATTCTTCCGCTAGTTATCTACAGGATTTGACCTCCATTTTGCTCAGGTCTCTGAGCAAATGTTACCTCATCAGAGAGACCGTCTCTTACTCTTCTGTTAAAAGCCGCTCCTCTCCCAGCCATCAGCTCCCTCCATTCCCTCTTTCTAGCTCTGTAACGCCACTTGATGTCACCTCCTAGATCCCCTTTTGCATCGTTTTTTTGTATTTTCTGTTAGAGTGAACCCCTTAAGGGGGAAGACTTTTGAGTTCACTGTGTGTCTCTTCTCACTGATTATAATGGTGTGGGCTGTGCAGTAGATACTCATTAGATCCTTGCAGAATAAACAAAACAGAAAAAGAGAACCAAAAAAGACAAAACCAGTCTCAAAAATAAGAGCGGCATCTCCATGGAGCAGAAAGGGAATAGAAATACAAAGTAGTGCCAAAGGACTCAACAGTAGACCGTCAGTAAATACCTGGCGAGTGAGTCAGTGAATAAAATAGAAGAGAGAAAACTGGAGTGAGAGAGGCAGGCTCTAAAAGAAGACTAGTGTCTCACAGACTGGAAGCCAAACAAAAACACACGCCAGTACAAAAGTGTATACAGTGGGGAGTTGGTAAGTACTTGGCAGGATTTTAACGTGTCAAGAGAGCAAACTAGAGTAACAGGCAGGCTAGGAGTAAGAGCAGCATCTCTGGATGAGACGTGGCCCACGAAGGCCGCACGGCACAAAGAGCATGCGGTAGGTGCTCAGAAAGTGTCTGTGTCCTGACTCGGGCTCCATCTCTAGGTACTGCCCCAATTGCAAGCAGCACCAGCTGGCCACCAAGAAGCTGGACCTGTGGATGCTGCCGGAGACGCTCATCATCCACCTGAAGCGCTTTTCCTACACCAAGTTCTCCCGCGAGAAGCTGGATACCCTTGTGGAGTTTCCTATCCGGTCCGGGGCCCGGGGAGGCTGGCTGTGGGGGGAAGGCAGGCAATGGGGAAGGGGGCGCCAGCAGTGTTAACCCTCTTCCCACCCACAGGGACCTGGACTTCTCCAAGTTTGTCATCAAGCCGCAGAACGAGTCGGCCCCAGAGCTGTACAAATATGATCTCATCGCAGTTTCCAACCATTACGGGGGCCTGCGGGATGGACACTGTATGTGCCAGGCTGTGGCAGGGCCGTGTGCTGGGGGGTCAGGATGTCCCCAGTGGGTGTCCCCAGATGTGTGAACGGGTGGCGAGGTCGTTAGGGTGGGAGGAGTGAGAGCGGACGTGGACGCCTCTTAGGGGCAGGAGGGTGGGTGAGGACAGCTTCCCCTCTTTTATAGACACGACATTTGCCTGCAACAAGGACAGCGGTCAATGGCACTACTTCGATGACAACAGTGTCTCACCTGTGACTGAGAATCAGATTGAGGTGTGATTTCCATCCTCCCTTCTCCCGACACCCTCCTCCCCGATCCACACTGACTCCTGTCCTCTCCTTGCAGTCCAAGGCAGCCTATGTCCTATTCTACCAACGCCAGGATGTGGCACGTCGCCTGCAACCCCAGCCCAGCTTATCTGACCCCCCAGCGTCCCCAGCCTGTGGTACCCCGGCCAACTCTGAGTTCATGGATATAAATTGAGGGCCCCTGGCCCTGCCACAGGGAAGGTAGCTATCTCTGCTCTCTTCCTTCCCAGCTCCACCCCTGTCCTCTTACCTGTGTTAGGTGCCCCATGCCAGACGCCGCAGGCTTAGTCGTGGCTACTGTCCTGTGCTGCTATATTGCTTTCTCCTGGGGAAGAAGAGGCCATGTCTCCTTCCAGCAGTGTGTTCCCTACCTGTGTTTGCCCCTAGAGCATTAACCCTCCCTTCTATTCTCTATTTATGGTTGTCCCCTTCCCTCTTGTCCTCAACCTGGGGTGAACTGAGGGGTTGGTGGTGGGATGCACCTGAACACAGAGTGTATTTTCTTATTGAGACTCTGTACTTCCTGCTGTGTACATATAAACGTGCCAGTGTGTTCCTTGGCAGTGTGGGTTTTTTTCTTTTAACATACTTACCAAGCACCAGTTTTATGCCTGTGTGCTTACTGAATGCCAGGTGTGTGATGGCTGCTGCTCTGAGTGCACCATCTCTGTGCCAGGTACTATTCTAAGTGCTTCTGAAGCACCATCTGCACATCAGACACGATTCTCAGCACCAACTGCATGCCCAGTGTTTCCCAAAGCATTTTGGAAATATCGATTCATAATCCTCACAACAGTCTCACGCAGGAGTTGTCATCGCCAATTTCAGATGGGGAAACAGATACAGAGGTCAAGTAATTGCTCGAGCTAGGTCCAGAGGTCAGTACACCTTATCAGTTACACGGCAGTAGTCCTGGAGGGGACGTTTGACCTCCCTGGACCCAGGATGGAAATCTTTGTGGACATGACCTGCACTACAGGTGATGTGGGAAAGGTGTGCCTGGAACAGACAGGCATCCGTGTGGGCAAATGGGTGGTTTCCGGACATAAAAGATACTAACCAGACCACCTCGCAGGCCCCCAGTAGTGTCCTCTGAGGAGTGGGTACATCTGGCCCAAGCCATACAAACTGACAGGACAGGTGTGCTGTGTTTGTGTCGCCCCTATGCTTAGCTTCCCGCCATGACTGCAGCTCCCCCACCAGGCAGGGTCCCTTCAGCCTCATGCCACAGAAGAGTGAGGTGGTGCGCCTAGCACAGAATGGGTGCAGCATAGTGTGTCTGCGCATAAGATGCCACCTAAGCACTGCACAGCCCCCACCTGAGCCCTCCCGTAGGCACCAGCTGTCACCTCTGAGAAACAGGGCTCTTGTGGGGACAACCTTGGGGCAGCGTGGAGTGGACAGATGTGCAGTATCTGGATGTAGACAAGCACCCCAACCCTTCACACTGAGGAAGGGAATCCTGATCAGGACGGCTGAGAGACCATTCCCATGGGAAGGGTCTCCTCATTCCCCTCAGCCTGCTGCCTTTGCACTGGACCTGGCAGGCTCCCCCCGCCCCCACCTCCAGCTTTATCACCCACAAATCTCCGGTCATGCTGTTGACACAGGCAAGAATCGAGGTAGTTGCTGTGAGGAGCTCAGCTCAAACTGACTTAAGCGAAAAGCACAGAAATACTAGTTAAAGGTATGACTGGATCCAGGAACTCATAAGCTGTTGTTTAATCCTCACGAAGACTATATGGTTTAAGCACTGTTACCCCATTTTGCAGATGAGGAATCAGGCGTAAAGAGCTGGTTCAAAATGAGACCTCAGGGCTTCCCTGGTGGCGCAGTGGTTGAGAGTCCGCCTGCCGATGCAGGGGACGCGGGTTCGTGCCCCGGTCCGGGAAGATCCCACATGCCGCGGAGCGGCTGGGCCCGTGAGCCATGGCCGCTGAGCCTGCACGTCCAGAGCCTGTGCTCCGCAACGGGAGAGGCCACAACAGTGAGAGGCCCGCATACCGCAAAAAAAAAAAAAAAAAAAAAAAAAGACCTCATTAGCTATGAGTAATCAATCAGTCCTGGACAAAAATCCACCTACAATGAATTCACTCAAAATAACTTCCCGGGTTTAACCAAAGACGTTTCGAAAAGACAACATGCCTAAGAATCAGGAGAAGTAAGAGGCAACAGACACAGTTACACAGAGACACCTCATATTAGAATCCTCAGACATCAATGTAAAACAGTTATGCTTACTCTGGCCATGGAAATAGAGACGATTACATATGAACAAGAAATTTAAAACTTTTAAAAATGAAAATGAGAAAGAACCAAGCAGAAGTAATAGATCTGAGATAGATAATAACAGTTTGAGAAGTCGATGGATGAGTTTAGCAACATATCAGACATAGCCGAGGAGGGACTCTGTGAATTGGATACAGTTTATAAAGTGCACTAAGTAGTGCACTTCTAGAAGATTTTAAGTTAGACTAATACTACCTTTCGATAAATTAAGGGTATAAAAACTAAAGAATAGAAAAAGTATAAATTTCAAACAAGAGGAAGGGAAATAGATGAATAATCCAAAAGAAGGCAAGAAGAAAGGAACATGGAACAAGGTGGATGGATAGCACATATGCAACCACTTGCAAATAGTCTGCTCTGACCTCTCCAGTTCAAGGAAGGGGACTGGGAACTAGGCTGCTGCTTCCAGACCGCAACTGCCACTGTCCCAGGGAGAAGGTGGGGCGAGGGTGAGTAAGAATGCCACAGAACTTTCCCACGACTTCGAAGAAGTCTTTTTCTTGATTGGGTACTTGCTCTGTTGCTATAAACCTGTGACTGTTTCCAGAGCACTGACACAATTGGTTCTGACAATTCAGCTTGCTTGCTTTTTTCTTTTCTTTTTAAATTTAATTTTATGTTTTCGTTGGGGCACACAAGCTTGGAGCTTCCTAGTCTGCAATTATGCTGATGTCACTCCCTTTGTGTATTATGTGTTTTTCTTTAAATAGGAAATTTATTGATAGAAATCTCATATTTTTTCATTAGATTACACATCATTTATTACTTGTTTTTTATTTTTTTAAATTAATTTGTTTACTTATTTTAATTTTTTTTGACTGTGTTGGGTCTTCATTGCTGGGCGCGGGCTTTCTCTAGTTGCAGCGAGCGGGGACTAACTACTCTTCACTGTGGTGCGTGGACTTCTCATTGCGGTGGCTTCTCTTGTTGTGGAGCATGGGCTCTAGGCTCGCGGGCTTCACTAGTTGCAGCACACAGGCTCCGTAGTTGTGGCTCACGGGCTCTAGAGCACAGGCTCAGTAGTTGTGGTGCACAGGCTTAGTTGCTCTGTGGCATGTGGGATCTTCCCGGACCAGGGATCGAACCCATGTTCCCTGCATTGGCAGGCGGATTCTTAACCACTGCGCCACCAGGGAAGTCCCTGAATTAGGTATTTTAAAATGATTCCACTTTATCTCTTTTGTTTGCCTATTAGCTCTTACTCTTAGTTTTATTTACTGATTGCTTTAGGGTTTATATTATACATCTTTAACTTATCAAAGTCTACCTTCAAGTGATATATACTACTTCACATATAGTATAAGAACTCCACAATAGTGTGCTTCCATTTCCCCCTGCTCAGCCTTTATGCTATTGTTATCATGCATTTTACTTTAACATATGTTATAAATCCCAAAATACATTGTTATTCTTATTTTTTAAAAAAATATTTATTTTTTTTTACATCTTTATTGGAGTATAACTGCTTTACAATGGTGTGTTAGTTTCTGCTTTATAACAAAGTGAATCAGTTATACATATACATATTTGGTTGCACCGGGTCTTAGTTGCGGCATGGGGGCTCCTTAGTGTGGCATGCGAACTTTTAGTTGCAGCATGCATGTGGGATCTAGTTCCCTGGTCAGGGATCGAACCCGGGCCCCCTGCATTGGGAGTGTGGAGTCTTAACCACTGTGCCACCAGGGAAGTCCCTGTTATTTTTATTTAAGCAGTCAATTACTTCAAAGAGATTTAAATAATAAGAAAAGGAATCATATATGTTTACCCACATAGTTGCCACTTCCAGTGCTCTTCATTCCTTTGTGTAGGTCCTGATTTCCATCTGGTATCATTTGCCTTCTTTCTTTAACATTTTTTGTAGCGCAGGTCTGCTGGTGATGAATTCTCTGTTTTTGTATGTCTGAAAAAGTCTGTGTTTCACCTTATTTTTTGAAAGATATTTTCATGGGTCTAGAATGTTAGATCAACTGTTTCTATTTCTTTTAGTACTTTAAAGACATTCCTCCACTATCTTCTTCCTTACATTGTTTCCTATGAGAAATCTGCTCTCATCCTTATCTTCGTCCCCCTGTGCATAGTCTTTTTTTCCCTCTGGCTGCTTTGAAGATTTTCTCTTCAGCACTGGTTTTGAAAAAATTGATTATGATATGCCTTGGTGTAGTTTCTTTTTTTTCTTCTTCCAGTTTTATCGAGATATAATTGACATACAGCACTGTGTAAGTTTAAGGTGTACAACATAATGATTTGACTTACATACATTATGAAATGGTTACCACAATGTTTAGTGAATATCCATCATCTCATATAGATACAAGATTAAAGAAATAGAAAAAAAATGTTTTTCCCTGTGATGAGAACTCTTAGGATTTACCATCTTAACAACTTTCATATATAACATACAGCAGTGTTAATTATATGATGTTGTGTATTACATTCCTAGTAGTTATCTTAGAACTGGAAGTTTGTACCTTTTGACTGCCTTCATCCAGTTATCTTCCCCACCATCTTCCTGCCTCTGGGAACCACAAATCTGACCTCTTTTTCTATAAGTTTGTCTCTTTGTTTTTGAAGTATAATTGACCTTCAACACTATGTTACTTCCTAGTACACAGCATAGAGATTCAATTTTTCTATATATTTCAAAATGTTCACCAAGATAAGTCTAGTTACTGTCACCATACAAAGATATTACATAATTATTGACTATATTCCCCACACTGTACATTTCATACCCATGACTCACTTATTTTGTAACTGAAAGTATGTACCTGTTAAACTCTCTCACCTATTTCTCTCCTCCTCACCTCCCTTCCTCCCTGGCAACCACCTGTTTGTTCTCTGTTTATGTTTAGTTATGTTTGTTCATTTGTTTTTTAGATTCCACATATAAGCGAAATCTTACAGTATTTGTCTTCATCTGACTTATTTCACTTAGCATAATGCCCTCCAAGTCCATTCATGTCGTCACAAACGGCAAGATTTCATTCTTTTTTAAGGCTGAGTAATATTCCATTGTGTATATATATACCACATCTTTATCCATTCCCCTTTTGATGGGCACTTAGGTTGCTTCCATATCTTGGCTATTGTAAATAATGCTGCAGTGACCATAAGAGTACACATGTCTTTTCAAATTAGTGTTTTCATTTTCTTTGGATAAATACCCAGGAGTGGAATTGCTGGATCATATGGTAGTTGTATTTTTTACTTTTTTAGGAATCTCCATACTGTTTTCCATACTAGCTGCACCAATTTGTATTCCCACCAACAGTGCACAAAGGTTTCCTTTTCTCCACATCCTCACCAACACTCGTTATTTGTTGTCTTTTTGGTAATAGTCATTCTGACATGTATGAGGTGATATATCTCATTGCGATTTTGATTTGCATCCCCCGATGATTAGTAATGTTGAACATCGTTCATGTATGTGCCTGCTGGCCATGTATATGTTTTCCTTGAAAAAATGTCTATTCAGGTCCTCTGCCCATTTTTTAAATCAGGTTGTTTGTTTTTTTTAACGTTGAGTTGTATGAGTTCTTTATATATTTTGGATAGTAACCCCTTACCAGATATATTGTTTGCAAATATCTTCTCCCATTCAGTAGGCAGCTTTTTGTTTTGTTGATAGTTTCTTGCCTTGGTGTCGTTTCCTCATGTTTCTTGTGCTTGGGGTTCCTTGAGCTTCTTGGATCTGCAGGTTTCTAGTGTTCATCAGATTTGGAAAAATTTTGGCAAGTGTTTCTTTGTATGTTTTTTTTTTTTTCTGAAGCTCCCTTCTCTCTTCTTCTTTATGGACTCCAATTACTCATATATTAGGCTGCTTGAAGTTGTCTCACAGCTCACTGATGCTCTTTTCATTTTTTTTGATTCTTTTTTTCCTATGTACTTCATTTTCAATAGTTTCTATTGCTGTGACTTCAAATTGACTAGTTATTTTCTTCTTCAATGTCTAATGTGCTGTTAATCCTATCTGGTGTATTTTTCAACTGGGGCATTGTAGCTGTTCAATTTGGGTCTTCTTTATATCTTCAATGTCTCTACTTAACTTTGAACATATGGCATACAATAATAGCAATAACTGTGTTAATGTCCTTTTCTGCTAATTCTAATGTCTGTATCAGTTCTGAATCAGTTTTGATTGATTATCCTCCTTATTATGGGTCATGTTTCCCTGAAAAGGCATTTCTGATACTCTTTGGTTGGATCTCAGACATGGTAAATTTTATCATACTAGTAGCTGGATATTTTTGTATTCCTACAAATCTCCTAGAGCTTTGTTCTTGGATGCATCTAATTTTCTTAGAAATAGTTTCATCCTTTCAAGTCTTGCTTTTATGATGTTAGGCAGTTCCAAAGAAGTGTTTAATCTGGGGTTAATTATTCCCCACCACTGAGGCAAGATCTTCCTGAGTCCTCTATCCAACGACCTGAGAATTACGAGTGTTTCCAGTCTTCCTGGTTGGATCAGCCACTGGAACCACCCTGTGTGAACGCCAGACCTTGTTCCCTATAACCCTTTTGAATGGCTCTTTCCTCAGTCTTGGGCAGTTTCCTTACACAGATGCACTGCTTGATACTCTGTTGATTGCTCCAGGAAGACCCTCTGCAGATCACCAGAGTTCTCTCTGCAGCTCTCTCCTCTCTGGTACTCTGTCCTAAGGACTCCAGCTGTCCTGGTCTCCACAGACTCTCAGCTGTGTCTCTTCAACTCAAGGGCTCTGCCAGGCTCTGCCTGGGTTCCCCTGCCTGAGCAGTGGCCTGGACAATCCCTCCAGGCAGTAAGCTGGGGAATTCACCTCATCTGCTTCCTGTTTCTCAGGGGTCACTGTCCTTCATTTCCATTGTCCATTGTTTTAAAAACTGTTGTTTCACATATTTTGTCTAGTTGTATTGTTGTTTCAGGCAAGAAGGTGAGTCTTGTCTCTGTTGCTTCATCTTGGGTGGAAGCAGAAGTGCTCTCCCACAACTTTGTAAAACTTGCTGTTTAGCTGTTCTTTTCCTCACTTCTTGAGATGAAGCCTTAGTTCATTAATTATTCTAACTTTTTGCCTTGATGTGTTTGTACTCCTAGATAATAAAAAACAGAAATATGGATTGTAAAAACCCCATGTAAATAGATTTATTACTTTTGACACTGTTGGATTCTTTAAATTCTTTAAATAAAAAAAGTAACACATTTGTGAAATGCTTACAGTTTTTTGGTGCCATCGTAGACCTCACCTTGAAAAAAAATTTCCTTAACAACTGGAAAAAATGTATATAAACATGGGTATCTCTATATTTTAAAAACTTACTGTACCTTTAAAAAATTGTACACTCTTTCTGTGTGGAAAGGAGATAGCAGAGAGAGCAATCTGGAAGTTAAAAAAGAAATATGGAAGGTAGAAGAAAGCAAGGAGAAGAGGGAATAGAAAAGTAGGAAAAATTAGTAGCACATGGATGAGGTTTACAGAAATGGCATGTAACCCTCACTGTTTCTAGATCTTCAGTTATAGTTTCCATAGACTGCAATGCATGGCTGGTCATGGTCCACTTGCATTCACCAGCCACCCCACTGAGCGGACCACTGCCTGTGTTAGCTACTCTATAAAATGGTAAAAACAGTATGTAAAAACACTGTAGAAGAAGACTTAATTGTGAATATAGTTTTTTGGTATGTTTAACAATGGACAATGTCTGAAGTCAGGGTTCCAAGGGAGCATCCTCTTTTTCTTCTATTGCCGTGTAAGATCCCTGTCCTATTCTCTGAGCAGCTCTAAAATCTTGTTTCTTTCCAGTCTAGATCCTAACAAAATCTTGGATTTGGTTTGCTCTAGCAGTTACAGTCACTGAGGCGCTTTTCTCTCTCTCCTTCCCTCAGTTAATAGGTTTCCTGTGCCCAGTTGGAAATGGGGCAGGTTGGAGAGGACCTTTCCTCTTTCCAAATGGAGACTGTGCTGAAAGCAGCAGATTTTGTGTCCATTTGGTATCACTGCTGCCTCTTCCCAAGCTCCTGTCCCTGTCATCAGCTGACCCTTTCTTTCTGTGATGTATGAATAGGGCTGTGAATTTCGGTGAAGGTAAAATATGTGTTTTCAAACAAAATCTGTTTTTGAATCTATCCTGGGGACAAAAGTACTTTCATAATTATTAAATACTGTGTGCTGGTCTAATGTCATAAAAACAACAATATGTATAGGACTTCAGAAATTACAAAAAAGCTTCCAGATACATTCTCATTTGCCCTCTGTGTAACACTGTGGGACGTGGTATTGTCATTGCCATGTCGCAGATGATGGAGCTGCCGCTGAGGCAGGTAGGCATTTTGCCCTTGCCCAAGGTCATATAGCAAATAAGCGGTATCTTTTAGCCAAGTCTTAGCTCTACAACCCCACTCTTTCTACTACTTTATTCTTTCTAACATGTGCCGAAAAGCATTGTTATTTGTTTAAAGAAAAATAAAGTACTTTCACTCCTCCTAATGAATTTTAAAAAATATTTATTTATTTATTTGGCTGTACCGGGTCTTAGTTGCGGCAGGCGGGATCTTCATTGCAGCATCCTTGTTGCAGCATGCGGGATCCTTAGTTGTGGCATGCAAACTCCTAGTTGTGGCATGCGGGATCTAGTTCCCTGACCAGGGATCGAACCACCCAGGCCCCCTGCATTGGGAGCATGGAGTCTTAAACACTGGACCACCAGGGAAGTCCCCTCCTAATGAATCTGAACATGTGTAAGCTTTTTAAAACATAGAAATGTGTTGGGAATTCCCTGGTGGTCCAGTGGTTAGGACTCCATGCTTCCACTGCGGGGGCATGGGTTCCATCCCTGGTTGGGGAACTAAGATCCCTGCAAGCCGCACGGCATGGCAAAAAAAAAAAAAAAGGAAATGTATTCCTATAATTTGAAAGAATGAGCCATGTTAGTAAGCCAGCTCTTTAGAGAGCAGTTAATTATTTTAGACCATCTCATTCCCTAGCTTTATCTCTTTGTGCCCTGCCATGGTGGGGTTAATGCCGTCCTGGTTAGTGAAGGGCTCTCCATCATAGGGTGGGCAAGGGAGGATGTCTCAGGTTCAGGGGATTTGCTACTTTTTTAGTGGTTCTGGCATAAGGTTTGAAAGTGAGCAGTGTAACAAAGCTGACTTTCTCTAGGCATTTCCCGCCCCCCCGCCCCCATCCCCGATTTCAGCTATTTTTGGTAGCTCTTTGTTTTAACCCAGTATCAAAAAAAGAAGAGGGTGGTTATTTTGTTGCTCAAGCAGAGACTGAACATCACCTGTTTTGACTGCTACAGTGTAATTGACTGCTACAGTGTAATTCATCCATGTCTCCATCCCTATCTTTGGCATGTTCTGAGGACTCCCATCATGGAACCACACAGGGCTGCTTCTCCATTTTTACAGGATACAGAAATATTGGAAGCTTCAAATTGTGCTGTTGTATTCAGGTGAAGTAATTTTATTCACAGGAATACAATTTAAAGATTATTTTGTGTTTTTGGAGAATGGAGCGTTTATAATAACCATAATCCAAAGCTTACATCTTTTCTGATGCTAAAACTCAGCAGAAAACTCCAAAAGAAATTGTTTTGTTAGAGATAGGACAGGGAACTGCCCAAGGGAGTTAGACATATCAAGTAGGCTACTTTTATTGAATGTATTGAATTAGATGACAAGGAAATGTATTAAGTGCATATATATTACCTGTCACTGACTACATCTGAAGCCCTGAATCTCTTAGCAAAGAGATCTGAGCATGCAGGGAAAGTGAGTGCTGAACCCAAGCTGGTGTGTTTGTGGTGGTGTGTGTTCTGAGGCCTTTTTAAAATTTTTATTTATTTTTTCTTAGTTTTATTGAGATATAATTTACATAGAACATTGTATTAGTTTTAGGTGTACAACACGATGATTTGATATACACATATATTATGAAATGATCACAAGTTAACACCTCTCACCTCACATACTGAGATCTTTTTTATTGAGTTATAATTAACATACAATATTATATTAGTTTCAGGTGTACAACATAGTGATTTGATATTTTATACATTATGAAATGACCACCACAATAAGTCCAGTTACCACCCATTACCATACAAAGCTGTTACAATACTGTTGACTATATTCCCTATGTGTACCTTATATACCTGTGAGTTATTTACCTTATAGCTGGAAGTTTGTACCTCTTTATCCTCTTCACTTATTGCATCTGTACTCCCGACCCTTCCTCTGTGGCAACCACCAGTTTGTTCTGAGATCTTTCTGAAGACAGAATAGATATCTTTAATTTCTTATTGCAATGCTGGGATGTTTCTTATTTTTCCCATGGTATCCTTCTAACACCCCTCCTTATCCCCTCCCCCACTTTTCCTCCAACACTTTCCTAAAGCAGAATTTGTGGAAAACCTATTCTGTTTTACTTATTTATTTATTTATTTAATTTATTTTTGGCTGCGTTGGGTCTTCGTTGCTGCGAGCGGACTTTCTCTAGTTGCCGCGAGTGGGGGCTACTCTTGGTTGTGGTGTGTGGGCTTCTCATTGCGGTGGCTTCTCTTGTTGTGGAGCATGGGCTCTTAGGCGCGTGAGCTTCAGTAGTTGCAGCACGCGGGCTCAGTAGTTGTGGCTCACGGGCTCTAGAGTGCAGGCTCAGTAGTTGTGGTGCACGGGCTTAGTTGCTCTGCAACATGTGAGATCTTCCTGGACCAGGGCTCGAACCCGTGTCCCCTGCATTGGCAGGCGGATTCTTAACCATTGAGTCACCAGGGAAGCCCCCTATTCTGTTTTTAAGTTAGAATTTTATAAGCCAGCCCCTTAGGTGATAGCATTCCCAAAAAATCAGGAGTTATGTGTCTATTTTGGAAGTACAATTTTTAAAACTGCAGCGATCACTTATTACTTTCACTGAAAGCATAGAATCAAAAAGTGATATTTGCACTTTTAAAGCATTTTTAGATGATAAAATTAGAGATAAAGGCATAATTCACATTCCAGAGCTCGGTAATGTCTTCACAATAGTGCTTTCTGTATGATAGACATCAGTCTCCAATGTCAAAGGGGACCTCCTTCACCAGAAGTTAGCATTTTCTGGGGGTCTCTTCCATGCCATCTTACTCTAGGGACAAGGAGTGCACTTGGGGTCTAATCAGAAGCCTGCTCCTAATTCCCATCTCAGGCTTTGACCTCGTTTTCTGCAGCTGCAACCATAGTATGTTGGGTGAGGCTCTGGATACAGAACTCTTGCAGCTCTGAGTTTCCATGGTTCCAAGAGCACAGATGAAATAACAGCATAACCTAAATTTTGTTGGAATACGTTGCTTGACTGTGTTTAGCCTGTGTGCGTGTGTGCACACACGCACACACATGTCTGAGTATTCTAGGAATAATATAATTATAGTGGATGCATTCCTGAGCAATGATGAGCAACAATGGGAAACAGCATGGCTGACTGTCTCTATGATAACCTCAGTTAACTATGTGTATGCATATTTTACTTATTTTGGTAATTTGTATTTTATTTAATTTATTTATTATTTATTTATTTATTTGGCTGCACTGGGTCTTAGTTGCGGCAGGCGGGATCTTCGTTGCCACATGCAGGATCTTTAGTTGCTGCATGTGGGATCCTTAGTTGTGGCATGCGAACTCCTAGTTGCGGCATACGGGATCTAGTTCCCTGACCAGGGATCGAACCCGGGCCCCCTGCGTTGGGAGTGCGGAATCTTAGCCACTGGGCCACCAGGGAAGTCCGGTAATTTGTATTTTAAAGTATAGATAATTTTATGTTCATGATCGTGCATTTGTGACCATCAGTTACTTGTGATCGCAGCGATTATTGGCCATTATTTCTGCTGTGGAATTGTAAGAGCTGTGGAGGAGGTGGGTAGAGGAGACACAGGGAGAGAGATGACTCATTTTAACCTTTTCTGGAGCAAACAGGTGATCACATCAGAAAAAGATGCTTTTTAGTATTTATTTCCCCTTCCCCCCACCCCCAAACACCTTTATCAGTGATGTATGACTGCCTTCCTGTGTTGATTTTGTTCTTCAACCACTGCCTTCAAGCTGGTGCTTCTTTTCAAGTGCCTTGTAGACTTGAGAGCACTTTGCATTTAAGTGAGTCTGAGGCAGTCTTTTCAGCAGAGATGCTCAGTTATCATATGCTTCTTGGGGACAACTCTTGGAGGTCCTCATTTGCTAAAGTCTCATCATGAGAATTTAAGGACTGCTACAGAGCATCTTCGTTAGACTTATTAAGCCACATGGCTGAGGGAATTCCCTGGCGGTGCAGTGGTTAGGACTCCGTGCTTCCACTGCAGGGGGCACAGGTTCCATCCCTGGTCAGGGAACTAAGATCCCACATGCAGTGCATGTGGCCAGAAAAAAAAAAAAAAAAAAAAAGAGAAGGGTTCACAGAAGGCAGGAGTCCCTCTGTGATCCATGTTGGTCCTAGGAAGCATGGTTTTATTTTGTTTCTATGTTGCTGAGGACCAGGAGTTGAGTGGCCTGAACTGTTGTCACAGAGGTGATGGTTTCTTAGAGGTTCTTTTCATATAACACCTGAACAACCATGAAGAAAATGCTAATTAGCTGCTCTCCAAAAATATTTTCAAAAAATGATGCTTTGCCAAGGCATGGAAACAACACAAGTGCCCATCAATAGACGATTGGTTTAAGAAGATATGGTGTATATATATATATATATATATATATACAATGGAATATTACTCAGCCATAAAAAGAATGAAATAATGCCATTTGTAGCAACATAGGTGGACCTAGAGAATATCATACTAAGTGAAGAAAGTCAGACAGAAAGAAAAATATTATATGATATCATTTAGGGACTTCCTAAAAAAAAAAGAAAGAAAATTATTTTAAAAAACCCAAAAGAAACAGAAACAGACTCACAGACATAGAAAACAAACATGGTTACCAAAGGGGAAAGGGAGGGAGAGGAGGGATAAATTAGGAGTTTGGGATTAGCAGATACAAACTACTATACGTAAAATAGATAAGCAACAAGGATTTACTGTATAGCACAGGGAACTATATTCAATATATTGTAATAACCTATAATGGAAAATAAAAATAATCTGAAAAAAATATATAACTGAATCACTTTGCCATATACTAGAAACTAATACAATATTGCAAACCAACTATACTTCAATTTTTAAAAATGCTGCTTTGGGTTTGAATGCCCCATCATACACTTCTTTTCATCGAGAAACCCTAGGCTTTTTCATTTTATTTATTTATTTATTTTTTGCGGTACGCGGGCCTCTCACTGCTGTGGCCTCTCCCGTTGCGGAGCACAGGCTCCGGACGCACAGGCTCAGTGGCCATGGCTCACGGGCCCAGCCGCTCCGCGGCATGTGGGATCTTCCTGGACCGGGGCATGAACCCATGTCCCCTGCATCGGCAGGACTCTCAACCACTGCGCCACCAGCGAAGCCCAGGCTTTTCCATTTTAAACCTCCCATATTTCCCAAAGCGAGACAACCAGTCTTCATTAGTCTCAAAGGCTAGCAGAGCTTTTCCTCACAGAGAGCTATGGACGCTGAAGGGTTCAAAAGCAATTATAACATATTCAAGGCTCTCTTCCTTATGGTTCCAGCAAATATCTCTGCCATATGTCTGCCTGCTTTTTCTGTCACTGCTGAAATTCTGACACCATGCTCATGGTCAAAGCCACTCCTGTGGCTATTCGAATTTATTTCCTGCTTTTCTCATTCTCTTTCTGTTTTTCATGTTGCTATCAAACTCACCTAGTTATTCACAGTAATTCTCTTAGTGAGAATCAATTAGAGGTTTTGATTCTCAAGACATATAACCTGATTTTTCTGCTTGTTCTGACATATTTTTCCTTGTCCTTGTTACTGTACTTAGACCCAGAGAAGTAACATTTTCTTCTGCATTTGTAAAAATCTCTACTTTTTCCCCCAAAGATATTTCACCATAGTTGACTATTTTAACTGATAACATGTAGCATGTACCATGCACTCCTTTCCTTAGTCCTTGAAAATAATTTTCAGCTTTTGTTCTGCGATATCGTTATTCCCAGATACTTTTTTGGCAGTACATACAGTGCAGTAACTTGCTACTCTTTTAAAGACCACAGTAATTTTTTTTCTTTTTTATCTTTTTTTTTTTTTTTTTTGCAGTATGTGGGCCTTCTCACTGTTGTGGCCTCTCCCGTTGCAGAGCACAGGCTCCGGACGTGCAGGCTCAGCGGCCATGGCTCATGCGCCCAGCCGCTCCGCGGCATGTGGGATCTTCCCGGACCGGGGCACAAACCCGTGTCCCCTGCATTGGCAGGTGGACTCTCAACCACTGCACCACCAGGGAAGCCCCTTTTTTCTTTTTTATACAGCAGGTTCTTATTAATTATCTGTTTTATACATATTAGTGTATATATGTCAATTGCAACCTCCCAATTCATCCCACTACCACCCCCTCCCCCTGCTTTCCCCCCTTGGTGTCCATACGTTTGTGCTCTACATCTGTGTCTCTATTTCTGCCTTGCAAACCGGTTCATCTGTGCATTTTTCTAGATTCCACAAATGTGCGTTAATATACAATATTTGTTTTTCTCTTTCTGACTTACTTCACTCTGTATGACAGACTCTAGGTCCATCCATATCTCTACAAATGACCCAGTTTCGTTCCTTTTTATGGCTGAGTAATATTCCGTTGTATATATGTACCACATCTTCTTTATCCATTTGTCTGTCGATGAGGTTGCTTCCATGAGCGGGCTCTTGTAAATAGTGCTGCAAGGGCCACAGTAATTTTAAAAATCCAAAACTTTCTTTTTACCACCTAAAAAATCCTAATGCACCCAACAAGGATTTTGAAATGGCCTGGGAACAGTTCGTGATACACAAAGGATATCTCTGTTTCTTAGCAAAGTGATAGAACATAAACACCTGCAACTCAACAGACTTGTGAGATACTTTCTTAATTGTGAAATAACGTCTAAATTATATTGATTTAGTATTATTTTTTGCATTCAAATTCTCTGAAAAATTAATAATCCAAGTGTGGTATAAAGGGTACCATTTTATTAATTAGATTAGTGGGCTGCCAGAGTTGAATATTCCCCACTTTACCAAGCACAAGGGCTTCCTGTAGAATTCTACTAGACCAAGACAGGCCTTTCCTCTGAGCAATAGTGATAAAGTTGTCTAAATATGTGAACTGCAATGTTTTTGTTTTCTTCAAGTAAAAAGTTGAAAGATGTGTTGGAGGATTTTGCGAGCAGACCTTTTGTTTCTTAATGACTATTCTGCCTCACAGAGAGACTGAGTGACTTGGCTGCTCTCAGAGGTGGCAGAGGCCCACGTGGGGGGTTACAGCCCTCATTTGCTGGGCTTGGGGCAAATATTCAATGAATATTCTTTAGTAATGAGTGTTAGTACAGTTCCAACATTTTTATACATTTTAAGGTTGACCCTTTGAACATTTGGATTTCATAGAATATATTAAAATGGTTTAAAACTCTATGGAGGTGGGCGTCCCTGGTGGCGCAGTGGTTGAGAGTCCGCCTGCCGATGCAGGGGACACGGGTTCGTGCCCCGGTCTGGGAAGATCCCACGTGCCGCGGAGCAGCTAGGCCCGTGAGCCATGGCTGCTGAGCCTGCGCGTCCAGAGCCTGTGCTCCGCAATGGGAGAGGCCACAACAGTGAGAAGCCCACGTACTGCAAAAAAAAAAAAAACTCTATGGAGGGACTTTCCTGTTGGCACAGTGGTTAAGACTTTGTGCTCCCAACGCAGGGGGCCTGGGTTCGATCCCTGGTCAGGGAACTAGATCCCACATGCATGCCACAACCAAGAGTTCGCATGGCACAAATAAGGAGCTGGCGAACTGCAACTAAGGAGCCCTTGAGCCACAACTAAGGAGCCTGCCTGCTGCAACTAAGACCTGGTGCAACCAAATAAATAAATAAATATTAAAATAAAACTCTATGGAGTAAATATCTACCCCTTCCCCCATTTTTGACACTATAGCGAGATATTTTGAATTGCAAAGTGCCCTTCTTTTTACTTATAACATTTTATAATTATGTAACAATGGGAAAGTGTTCAGAATAAGTCCTTCCTTTTACGTTTTTATGTTGTGTGAACACTATGAAATAAATTGATTTCTGTTGCCATCGCCATAGGTTTTTCTTATCACATGTGGTTTTTCCAGTTACTAAGCACATAGCATAATTTAAACCATTCAAGCACTGGAGTCAAGAGAACTGGTCTGAGTTCCAGCTTACTAAGCAGGTGATGCTCAAAACACAGCCATGGGCAAAGGGACACAGAAGTCCATTCTCTGAAGTTGGTGTGTGATGTGTTAATTTATAGCCTAATTCTCCTGTTGACTTCTCAATTCACTGCATCATAAAGCTTTTAGCTGCAGCTAAAAAAGAAATCCAGAGACTGATACTTTCCTCATAATTTCCAGAGTTTTAACATGCAGGGTATATATAAAAAGTATACATGTTTGGATTTCATATTATATCTGTTCCATATGACACATATAACATACATATGTGACACATATACATAGAAAACATATTCATATGATAAAACTGTGGTACAGACTTCAGTAATTCATGTACAACCATCACTGCTTTTGCCATATCCATATACCAAATGAACGTTATTACCTAATATTTTTTTTTTAATCTTTATTGAAGTATAGTTAATTTACAATGTTGAGTTAGTTTCTGGTGTACAGCAAAGTGATTTAGTTTCATATATATATATATTCTTTTCATGTTCTTTTCCATTATGGTTTATTACAGGATATTGAATATACTTCCCTGTGCTATATAGTAGGACCTTGTTGTTTATCTATTTTATATATAGTAGTGTGTATCTGCTAATCCCAAACTCCTGATTTATCCCTCCCCCACCCCTTTTCCCCTTTGGTAGCCATAAGTTTGTTTTCTATGTCTGTGAGTCTGTTTCTGTTTTGTAAATAAGTTCGTGTCGTCTTTTAGATTCCACATATAAGTGATATCATACTATATTTGTCTTTGTCTTACTTACTTCACTTAGTATGATAATCTCTAGGCCCATCCATGTTGCTGCCAATGGCATTATTTCATTCTTTTTTATGGCTGAGTAGTGTTCCATTGTATATATGTACCACATCTTCTTTATCCATTCATCTGTCAAGGGAATTTAAATTGCTTCCATGTCTTGGCTATTGTAAATAGTGCTGCTATGAACATTGGGGTGCATGTATCTTTTGAATTATATGCCCAGGAACGGGATTGTCAGATCATATGGCAACTCTGTTTTTAGTTTTTTGAGGAACCTCCATACTGTTTTCCATAGTGGCTGCACCAATTTACATTCCCACCACCAGTGTAGGAGCCCTAATATGTTTCTTTAAATTGATGCACATTTCAAAATTTAAATAAAATGATGCTCAGTCCTAAGTGCAGGGTGCATTTATCCCTGGTGGTAATTATGGACACAGCACTAAATAACAGAGAATCACAAGTGAGAGAGATGACCCGTTCCCCAGGTTCTTTCAGCCTCGGTAGGCATCACAGTTAGAAAGTCTCAGTTTGGAACTTTTGACAAAAGAAGTACATCTTTTGACAACAGAAGAGTAAGTCTCAGACCCAGAGCCTCCACCGAACAGTAGTTTTTAGCTAAAATTCAGTAATGCTATTTTGTTTTCATTGTAGTGACCCCAGTATATAAAAAGGGGGGAAAAAAGCAATAATATAGAAAAAAAAGTTTTGTGATCACATTCTCCTTTATTTATTTTATTATGGACAGGCTGTGCAGCCTGCAGGATCTTAGTTCCCCGACCAAGTACTGAACCCAGCCCCCGCAGTGAAGGCGCTGAGTCCTAATCACTGGACTGCCAGGGAATTCCCAACATTCTCCTTTAAGAACATAAATTGTTAAAGTTAATTTTATTTAAAAAGACATAAGTGAACATGTGAGAATTTACCATGTTAGTACTACTTTAATTTAATCTAAGCAATTCATAATTATTATAGGGATTTTTCAAATAGCCATGCTGGAACTTAGAAAAGAAATAGGAACACCAGGTAAAGAAGCCAGGTCTTTCTAGTATTTTGCTTTTTACTCAAATATTGAGACTATTTTACATAACTAATTATAAGTTGCTATATAACTATGGTTATGGCAATTATAAGTTTGATTAATGTGTAGGATCAAAAACTGCAAATACAATAAGCTTTTGGTTCTCTTGCTAATTCTCCTTCACAAACCGAGATATACATCTGAATATGCAACAGGCACGGATTGGGTGACAGCCTCAGAACAGAGATTGGGAGCAAGAGGGCAGCCAGGCACAAAGGAGAAGCCATTCCAAACTGGGAGCACCAGCCTGCAGGCAAACGGAGCCCTTCATGCATGCGTGCTGTGAGGAGACTGTGATCTATATACACAGTCATTGCATGACAGCAACTGCCAGGGCTACCTACTGGCGGTGGTGACATTCCAGAGCGCTCCATGCAGTCTCACTTGTGGGGCATGCATTTTCCATAAGAGTGAGAAACTTCATCTATTTGCCTGCTTTCAGATGGTGTTTAACTCTCTGCTTTAACTTTTGAAAGGGGAAAAGAATCGCTAACAAAAGTGTAAGAACATATTGTTGTAGTTGTCCGATGTTTGCTCCAGCAACTATAGCTTGTGAAAGGGGCCCAACTCCATGGAAGAAAGGGACATTGTAAGTCCCAACTCCATGACTGAGACTTTGGGCAAGTTGCTTTACATTTGGGTGTCTCCATTTCCTGACCTGTAAGATGGGTACAATAATACATACCCATCTGACTTAGGCTGTTGTTGACCTAATTAATCTCCAAATACCCTTTTCACTGTGAAATGTCTGTGATCTGCGTCCTAAGCTTACAGAGATGAACTGATTTCCTTTCATTGGGGTATTTCTCTAGGAAAATGGTTATGGTTTCCTGTCTTCCCTTTTGGAATCTCTTAAGTAACACTCCACATCTAAGCTCCTGGTGGTGATTTCTGACACACACAGAAGTGAGTGGTAGCTTGCAGTGAGCAGCGGCTGGGAGCGAGACTATAGTTCTCTGACCAGGAATCGAACCCTGGTTGCCTGGGTGGAAACCAGGAATCTTAACTGCTAGACCACAGGGCCAGCAGCCAGAATCTAAATCCCCAGTCCCTGTCTACCTTTAAAGGAGGGATCTGACAAGGAGACAAGGTATAGAGGAAAGTAAACTGCTTATTAGGAAAGAAGAGTACATGCAGAAAGATGCATGGGCGAACTCAACGAGAGAGTCCTGAGAGTCGCACCTTTGGGAAGTTTAAATCCTTTATAAGGGGGCAGTCTTCTGGGTCTTTGTCTTCTTGACCAGTCGTATTTCTTCGACTCCATGGCTTATTTGTCTCAGGACCCTCCCCTGGGTGCGAATGCATCCCTCAGTCAAGATGGTGTTGGTATCATTCCATTGCAAAGGCGTCTGGGAGGGAAAATAGCAAGACTCATTATGGTCTGGCATCCCCTGCCTTTTTGACCCCATGGAGGCTTCCTGCATATGTGTAGTGTTTCCCTTGCCCCAAGGATGAGAAGTGTATGACCTCTTGATCTTTGAACAAGGTTTAGTCCCTCTCTGGTCCTGCCATAGAAGTGTCCAATGTCCGGCTATTTGCCCTATTCCTGTTGTTGTTTCTTACATCGAAGTGCAGATCTTGAAATGCAGACAGGAGTCTGGTAGTGAATGTCCGGCCTGGAGCCCATCTTTTTCTCACCCCAGGAAGTATGAACAGGAGGCCAGTTGTAAACTTCTAGCCTGGAGCCCATCTATCTCCTGCCTCAGTGGGTTCACAATGACTAATGTCCTGCCGAGTTCCACAGTCCACACAGGTGGCATCCAGGCGATGTGACTCTGGGAGGTGATGTGGGAAACTGTAAGATAAGGTGACACCGGGAAGATATTTTATCAAAACGCCAAAGTGTGAGAAAGCATATCCTCCTTCACATTTCAACACATTTTTGTCACTTGGGCGACAGCTCTTAAGCAGCAGTGCACTGGCAGCTGCTAAGCTGGCTTGTCACATGTCCACGGATTCAGCCGGAAAAGAGACAATGAAACCAAACTCACTCAGGCAGTGTAGTCCTTACAGAGGCAGCAAAAGTAAGACCAGCGTGATGTCAGCTCCCATGTCCTTAGTCCCACAGTTTGACACTGAACCAGAAGGGCCAGATGATAGACCGTGGGTCGCTCTGTTATTGAAGAACCAACTTTAAACCACAGCCAAGCAATTTTGTAGACTTTACACAGAAGCCTGCAGCTGTACCCTAAGTGTGATCAAGGTGGGAATTCCAGCTGCACCAGAGCCAGGGAGGCGGATGGAAAATTGCCTCTTGGCGGCTCCTCCTCAGGCTGCTTGTCTTGTTATGTCCCAGGGAAAATCCCAGGACATTCTGCCAAGACTCATTTCGGACTTCAGCCAAACCTTGGCCCATGTGGGCTCCATGGAGATGTGCAAGGTCACCGCCACGGCAGAGCCATTCCCCTACACCTGCACTGCCTGACCTTTCATGGATCCAGCTAGCTAAGAATTCTTTTAATTTTATTTTTTCTATGTTTTGGCCGCACTGTGGCGTGGCCTGCGGGATCTTAGTTCTCTGACCAGGTATGGAACCTGCGCCCTTTGTAATGGAAGCGCAGCATCTTAACCATTGGACCACCAGGGAAGTCCCTAAGAATTATTTTTAGAAGCGCAGACCATCCCATCAGATGCCCCATCAGTCATCGTACTGATAGGGGCTTGGACAAAAACCCTTTCTATTTATTTTGAGTGAAATCAGATGAGAGTGACTGTGGCTACGACTCCCAGTAGAACAATCACACCTGCCTGGAGGACAGACTGCAGCCAGGATCTTGATCCAGAGACAAGCCAGCCAAATATGTCATTTAATCCAGATGCAGCAAGAGGTGTTGGCAACTGCACACACCCTGACTTAGTGGCCAGCAGGAAGTCCAGGGTGATGGGATTGTCCATCCCCGGTCATGCTAGAGAGTGTAGACTGGTTCATGTGTGGCAGGCAAGTATAGGCTTGATGTCCATGTCAGAAGTGGTACCCTACTGGACCATAAACTGTAGCAGAAGTGTATCATTTATTACGACAGGAGTAAACCAGTTTTATGTCCCTTACGATAGAAACTCAACTGAATTAAACAGTTCCTACATCAGCCAGCTCAGCCCCCTGCCACAGCCTGCTCAGGGGGAACTAGATTCTACTAATAGGTCTGTAGCGACCTCAGCAGCAGCATTTTGTTGCCTTGGGGTCTCGGACAAGGTTACCACAGCATTCTGAAATGATAGGACAGGTCAGGGGTCCTGCAGGCAAGAGCCAAGAGAGCCTAATGGTCCCCCGCACCCATGCCAACCCCTGGGTCTAAGGTGTTCCTTTCCCACCAGCCCAGGTTGTCACTCTCCTTTTGTGGTCACGTGATGGGTACCCCCAGTCTCAGAAGCGCCCACATCTTCTAATCTCCCCCTGTCTTCCCCACACTGTGGGTCTAGGCTCATTCTAAGATGGTCCAGTGGTTTCCTTCTTTGTATACCTTGTGCCCTCCTAGATCATCTTCCGCCTCCAGACGTGTGCACCCCTCCAGGACCAACTTAGAAATTGTCACCTCATACCTATGATCATCATTAACCCGGAGTGAAGAGAAACACCAAGTTAGTGGCTCCAACCTCCCATCTCTTCTGGGCCACTTGCCAAGTCCCGGCTTCCTGCAGGTCGGTGTGGAAGGGAACAGGCAGAGTGAAAAGGACTACTTGGGTGGTTTGGGTCTCTTACAGTCAGTCTGGGCCCCTTTCCCTTCCCCCGAACTTCATAATTAAAACATTTTCTCCAAATGGGAAGTTCTCTTGTGAAGAATTGCCACATCTAGAGCTCATACTGCCTGTTTTTTGGGTTTTTAAAAAAATTTTTTGCCGCGCAGCACGGCTTGCAGGATCTTAGTTCCCTGACCAGGGGAACTGGTCCCTGCAGTGGAAGCAGGGAGTCCTAACCACTGGACAGTCAGGAAGTTCCCGATACTGCCTGTTTTAAATGTATGCGCCACTGGAAACTGAGCCCTGCTGGCCCACTTATCTTTTTTTAAATTAATTTTTATTGGAGTAGAGTTGATTTACAGTGTTGTGTTAGTTTGTGCCGTACAGCAAAGTGAATCAGTTATACATATACATATATCCACTCTTTTTTTTTTTTTGGCTGCGTCAGGTCTTATTTTCGGCCCATGGGATCTTTCACTGAGGTGTGTGGGCTCTTCGTTGCAGCACGCGGGCTTCTCTCTAGTTGTGGCACGTGGGCTCCAGAGCAGGCGGTCTCAGTAGTTGTGGCACGCAGGCTCTCTATTGTGGTGCACAGGCTCAATAGTTGTGGCACACGGGCTTAGTTGACCCACGGCATGTGGGATCTTAGTTCCCTGACCAGGGATCGAACTCACATCCCCTGCACTGGGAGGTGGATTCTTAACCACTGGACCACCAGGGAAGTCTTTATTAGATTCTATTCCCATATAGGTCATTACAGAGTATTAAGTAGAGTTCCCTGCACTATACAGTAGGTTCTTATTCGTTATCTATTTTATATATAGTAGTGTGTGTATGGCAATCTCAATCTACCCCTGCCTTCCCCTTTGGTAACCATAAGTTTCTTTTCTACATCTGTGACTGTATTTCTGTTTTGTAAATAGGTTCATTTGTATCATTTTTGAAGATTCCACATATAAGCGATATCGTATGATATTTGTCTCTGTCTGACTTACTTCACTCAGTATGACAGTCTCTAAGTCTATCCATGTTGCTGCAAATGACATTATTTCGTTCTTTTTTATGGCTGAGTAATATTCTATTGTATATATGTACCACATTTTTTAAAATTAAATGAGTCTTTTTATTTGGACTCATTTATTTTATTTATATTTTCACTCTTTTAAAACATCTTTATTGGGGTATAACTGCTTTACAATGTTGTGTTAATTTCTGCTGTATAACAAAGTGAATCAGTTATACATATACATATATCGTCATATCTCCTCCCTCTTGCACTTCCCTCCCACCCTCCTTATCCCACCCCTCTAGGTGGTCACAAAACACCGAGCTGATCTCCCTGTGCGATGTGGCTGCTTCCCACTTGCTATCTGTTTTACATTTGGTAGTGTATATAACTCAACGCTACTCTCTCACTTCGTCCCAGCTTATCCTTCCCCCTCCCCAGATCCTCAAGTCCATTCTCTACCTCTACATCTTTATTCCTGTCCTGCCCCTAGGTTCATGAGAACAATTTTTTTTTTTTAGATTCCATATACATGTGTTAGCATACGCTATTTGTTCTTCTTTTTCTGACTTACTTCACTCTGTATGACAACCTCTAGGTCCATCCACCTCACTACAAATAACTCAATTTCTTTTTATGGCTGAGTAATATTCCATTGTATATATGTGCCACATCTTCTTTATCCTTTCATCTGTCGATGGACACTTAGGTTGCTTCCATGTCCTGGCTATTGTAAAGAGCGCTGCAATGAATATTGTGGTACATGACTCTTTTTGAATTATGGTTTTCTAAGTCTATATGCCCTGTAGTGGTATTGCTGTGTTGTATGGTAGTCCTATTTTTAGTTTTTTAAGGAACCTCCATACTGTTCTCCCTAGTGGCTGTATCAATTTGCATTCCCACCAACAGTGCAAGAGAGTTCCCCTTTCTCCACACCCTCTCCAGCATTTACTGTTTGTAGATTTTTGATGATGGCCATTCTGACTGGTGTGAGGTGATACCTCATTGTAGTTTTGATTTGCATATCTCTAATGATTAGTGATGTTGAGCATCCTTTCATGTGTTTGTTGGCAATCTTTATATCTCCTTTGGAGAAATGTCTATTTAAGTCTTCCACCCATTTTTGGATTGGGTTGTTTGTTTTTTTGGTATTGAGCTGCATGGGCTGCTTATATATTTTGGAGATTAATCCTTTGTCAGTTGCTTCGTTTGCAAATATTTTCTCCCATTCTGAGGGTTGTCTTTGGGTCTTGTTTATGGTTTCCTTTGCTGTGCAAAAGCTTTTAAGTTTCATTAGGTCCCATTTGTATATTTTTGTTTTTATTTCCATTTTTCTAGGAGGTGGGACAGAAAGGACCTTGCTGTGATTTATGTCATAGACTGTTCTGCCTATATTTTCCTCTAAGAGTTTTACAGTGTCTGGCCTTACATGTAGGTCTTTAATCCATTTTAAGTTTATTTTTGTATACAGTGTTAGGGAGTATTCTAATTTCATTCTTTCACATGTAGCTATCCAGTTTTCCGAGCACCACTTATTGAAGAGGCTGTCTTTTTTCCATGGTATATTCTTGCCTCCTTTATCAAAGATAAGGTGACCATAGGTGTGTGGGTTTATCTCTGGGTTTCTATCCTGTTCCATTGATCTATATTTCTGTTTTTGTGCCAGTACCATATTGTCTTGATTACTGTAGCTTTGTAGTATAGTCTGAAGTGAAGGAGCCTGATTCCTCCAGCTCCGTTTTCTTTTCTCAAGACTGCTTTGGCTATTCGGGGTCTTTTGTGTTTCCATACAAATTGTGAAATTTTTTGTTCTAGTTCTGTGAAAAATGCCAGTGGTAGTTTGATAGGGATTGCATGGAATCTGTAGATTGCTTTGGGTAGTAGAGTCATTTTCACAATGTTGATTCTTCCAATCCAAGAACATGGTATATCTCTCCATCTGTTTGTATCGTCTTTAATTTCTTTCATCAGTGTCTTACAGTTTTCTGCATACAGGTCTTTTGTCTCCTTAGGTAGGTTTATTCCTAGGTATTTTATTCTTTTTGTTGCAGTGGTAATTGGAAGTGTTTCCTTAATTTCTCTTTCACATTTTTCATCATTAGTGTATAGGAATGCAAGTGATTTCTGTGCCTTAATTTTGTATCCTGCAACTTTACCAAATTCATTGATTAGCTCTAGTAGTTTTCTGGTAGAGTCTTTAGGATTCTCTATGTATAGTATCGTGTCATCAGCAAACAGTGACAGTTTTACTTCTTCTTTTCCAATCTGGATTCCTTTTATTTCCTTTTCTTCTCTGATTGCTGTGGCTAAAACTTCCAAAAGTATGTTGAATAATAGTGGTGAGAGTGGGTAACCTTGTCTTGTTCCTGATCTTAGAGGAAATGGTTTCAGATTTTCATCATTGAGAATGGTGTTGGCTGTGGGTTTTTCATATAAGGCCTTTATTATGTTGAGGTAGGTTCCCTCTATGCCTGCTTTCTAGAGAGTCTTTATCATAAATGGGTGTTGAATTTTGTCAAAAGCTTTTTCTGCATCTATTGAGATTATCATATTGTTTTTATCCTTCAATTTGTTAATATGGTGTATCACATTGATTGATATGTGTATATTGAAGACTCCTTGCATTCCTGGGATAAACCCCACTTGATCATGGTGTATGATCCTTTTAATGTGCTGTTGGATTCTGTTTGCTAGTATTTTGTTGAGGATTTTTGCATCTATGTTCATCAGTGATATTGGCCGGTAGTTTTCTTTTGTTGTGACATCTTTGTCTGGTTTTGGTATCAGAGGGATGTTGGCCTGGTAGAAGGAGTTTGGGAGTGTTTCTCTCTCTGCTATATTTTGGAAGAGTTTGAGAAGGATAGGTGTTAGCTCTTCTCTAAATGTTTGATAGAATTCACCTGTAAAGCCATCTGGTCCTGGGCTTTTGTTGGTTGGAAGATTTTTAATCACAGTTTCAATTTCATTGCTTGTGATTCGTCTGTTCTTATTTTCTATTTCTTCCTGATTCAGTCTCGGCAGTTTGTACATTTCTAAGAATTTGTCCATTTCTTCCAGGTTGTCCATTTTATTGGCATAGAGTTGCTTGTAGTAATCTCTCATGATCCTTTGAATTTCTGCAGTGTCAGTTGTTACTTCTCCACTTTCATTTCTAATTTTGATTTGAGTCTTCCCCCTTTTTTTCTTGATGAGTTTGGCTAATGGTTTATCAATTTTGTTTATCTTCTCAAAGAACCAGCTTTCAGTTTTATTGATCTTAGCTATTGTTTCCTTCATTTCTTTTTCATTTATTTCTGGTCTGATCTTTATAATTTTTTTCCTTCTGCTAACTTTGGTTTTTTTTTGGTTCTTCATCCTCTAATTGCTTTAGGTGGAAGGTTAGGTTGTTTATTTGAGATATTTCTTGTTTCTTGAGGTAGGATTGTATTGCTATAAACTTCCCTCTTAGAACTGCTTTTTCTGCATCCCATAGGTTTTGGGTCATCGTGTCTCCATTGTCATTTGTTTCTAGGTATTTTTTGATTTCCTCTTTGATTTCTTCAGTGATCACTTCGTTATTAAGTAGTGTATTGTTTAGCCTCCATGTGTTTGTATTTCTTACAGATCTTTTCCTGTAATTGATATCTAGCCTCATAGTGTTGTGGTCGGAAAAGATACTGGATACAATTTCAATTTACTTATATTTAACAAGGCTTGATTTGTGACCCAAGATATGATGTCCCCTGGAGAATGTTCCATGAGCACTTGAGAAAAATGTGTATTCTGTTGTTTTTGGATGGAATGTCCTATAAATATCAATTAAGTCTATATTGTTTAATGTATCATTTAAAGCTTGTGTTTCCTTATTTATTTTCATATTGGATGATCTGTCCATTGATGAAAGTGGGGTGTTAAAGTCCCCTACTATGAATGTGTTACTGTTGAGTTCCCCTTTTATGGCTGTTAGCATTTGCCTTATGTATTGAGGTGCTCCTATGTTGGGTGCATAAATATTTACAATTGTTATATCTTCTTCTTGGATCGATCCCTTGATCATTATGTAGTGTCCTTCTTTGTCTCTTTTAATAGTCTTTATTTTAAAGTCTATTTTGTCTGATATGAGAATTGCTACTTCAGCTTTCTTTTGGTTTCCATCTGCATGGAATATCTTTCAGTCTGTATGTGTCTCTAGGTCTGAAGTGGGTCTCTTGTAGACAGCAGGTCTTGTTTTTGTATCCATTCAGCCAGTCTATGTCTTCTGGTTGGAGCATTTAATCCATTTACCTTTAAGGTAATTATCGATATGTATGTTCCTATTACCATTTTCTTAACTGTTTTGGGTTTGTTATTGTAGGTCTTTTCCTTCTCTTGTGTTTCCTGGGTAGAGAAGTTCCTTTAGCATCTGTTGTAAAGCTGGTTTGGTGATGCTGAATTCTCTTAGCTTTTGCTTGTCTGTAAAGGTTTTAATTTCTCCGTTGAATCTGAATGAGATCCTTGCTGGGTAGAGTAATCTTGGTTGTAGGTTTTTCCCTTTCATCACTTTAAATATGTCCTGCCGCTCCCTTCTGGCTTGCAGAGTTTCTGCTGAAAGATCAGCTGTTAACCTCATGGGGATTCCCTTGTATGTTATTTGTTACTTTTCCCTTGCTGCTTTTAATCTTTTTTCTTTGTATTTAATTTTTGATAGTTTGATTAATATGTGTCAGCATGTTTCTCCTTGGATTTATCCTGTATGGGACTCTCTGTATTTCCTGGGCTTGATTGACTATTTCCTTTCCCATATTAGGGACGTTTTCAACTGTAATCTCTTCAAATATTTTCTCAGTCCCTTTCTTTTTCTCTTCTTCTGGGACCCCTATAATTCGAATGTTGGTGTGTTTAATGTTGTCCCAAAGGTCTCTAAGACTGTCCTCAATTCTTTTCATTCTTTTTTCTTTATTCTGCTCTGCAGTAGTTTATTTCCATTATTTTATCTTCTAGGTCACTTATCCATTCTTCTGCCTCAGTTATTCTGCTATTGATTCCTTCTAGATTATTTTTAATTTCATTTATTGTATTGTTCATCATTGTTTGTTTGCTCTTTAGTTCTTTTAGGCCTTTGTTAAACACTTCTTGTATTTTCTCCATTCTATTTCCAAGATTTTGGATCATCTTTACTATCATTACTCTGAATTCCTTTTCAGGTAGACTGCCTATTTTCTCTTCATTTGTTTGGTCTGGTGAGTTTTTACCTTGCTCCTTCATCTGCTGTGTATTTCTCTGTCTTCTCATTTTGCTTAACTTACTGTGTTTGGGGTCTCCTTTTCGCAGGCTGCTGGTTTGTATCTCCCATTGTGTTTGGTGTCTGCCCCCAGTAGGTAAGGCTGCTTTAGTGGGTTGTGTAAGCTTCCTGGTGGAGGAGACTGGTGCCTGTGTTCTGATGGATGAGGCTGGATCTTATCTTTCTGGCGGGCAGGGCCACATCCTGTGGTGTGTTTTGGGCTGTCTGTGAACTTATTATGATTTTAAGTAGACTCTCTGCTAATGGGTGGGGTTGTGTTCCTGTCTTGTTAGTTTTTTGGCGTGGAGTGTCCAGCACTGGAGCTTGCTGGTCATTGAGTGGAGCTAGGTCTTAGCGTTGAGATGGAGATCTCTGCTCTCGACAATTGATATTATGTGGGGCAGGGAGGCCTCTGGTGGTCCAATGTCCTGAACTTGGCTCTCCCACCTCAGAGGTTTAGGCCTGACACCAGGCCAGAGCACCAAGACCCTGTCAGCCACATGGCTGCCGAATCAACTAGCCCTGAAAATGCATGGCACTGGAGCGTGGGGTCCATACCCGCCATTGCTGGCAGTCAGAGAGCACGAGAGAGGGTCAGGAGTGGCAATGCAGTGTCCTAAGGCGCTTTTATATTTCTTAAGACTTTACTGTTGTCATTTTCTATATTTTATTGAACTTGTTATATATTCAGTGCTTTTCAATTCATTGCAGTCATTATTTCTTCTATTGGTCAAACTGTTCAGTTTAGAAGGAGCCAGTTGGAACTCTTTCACGTTGGCTTCTGTCTTTTTTCTTTTATTATTGAAATTTTCAAACAGGTATAAAGTAGAAGATAGTAAAAACACACACACACACACAAAAACCGTGCATGGCTCTATTCCTAAGCTTCAACAATTAATACCATTCTGCCAGTTTTGTTTGATCTTTTCTCCTCACCCACGTTTTTCACTGGGGCATATTCAAGCAATCCCAGCCATCCTGGCATTACACAGATAAATGCCTCATTCTGTATCCCTAACTCATAGGTACATTATATAAGGAACCACTAGGCCATTATATTTACTTAATAAGATTAACAATACTTCTTTATATTATCTAATACTCAGTCCATATTCAAATTTCCATGATTGTCTTTAAAATGTCTATTTACAGTAGCTTTGTTAAATCTATATCCAAAGGTCATTTATTGCTACTGGATATTTTTCTCTTGAATCTCCCTTCCTGTAAATCCTCTATACACCCCTCCCCCCCAATTTTAAATACCATTGATTTATTGGAGAAACTAAATCATTTGTCTGATTGACAAATGGATTTAGATGATTGCTTCTTTTTGATATATTTTTCAATATCTTTTATTTTATTGTTTATTTATTTTGTCTGTGTTGGGCTTTCGTTGCTGTGGGTGGACTTTCTCCAGTTGCGGCGAGCGGGGGCTGCTCTTTGTTGTGGTGCGTGGGCTTCTCATTGCGGTGGCTTCTCTAGTTGCAGAGCACGGGCTCTAGGTTTGCGGGCTTCAGTAGTTGTGGCTCACGGGCTCTAGAGTGCAGGCTCAGTAGTTGTGGCGCACGGGCTTAGTTGCTCCGCTGCATGTGAGATCTTCCTGGACCAGGGCTCGAACCCGTGTCCCCTGCGTTGGCAGGTGGACTCTCAACCACTGCGCCACCAGGCAAGTCCTGATGATTGCTTCTTTAAGGGGGTTTTTATTGTGTTTTCCCCTCCCCATGTTTCCTGTTCACTGGCATTTAGAGCTAGAGGCTTGAGTAGATTCAGTTTAATTATTTTTTAAGGGAAAGAATCATTTCATGCAGTGTTATGCACTTTCTTTTGCATTTCATCATGTGTGATTTTATCTTTTTAACTGATGCTGGGATTGATTTGTGTTTGCAGGTGATCTCAGCCTGATCCCTCCATTGTGGCATTTCCTACTAGCCTTTCTCCTGTTGATTTTAGCAGCCACTGAAGATAATTGTCTAAATTCATTATTTCAGTAGTGGTTGGAAAGTAGTGGTCTAATTCTAGCAATCATTCTGCATTCATTAGCTGGGATTATTTTATAAAGGAGACCTTTTCCTTACCAGCTACTATTTTCACCCTGAAATATGTTTCATGAAAAAAAGTCAGGATTTACAAACAGAAATAGACTCACAGACATAGAAAACAAACTTATGGTTACCAAAGGGGATAGCAGGGTTGGGGGGAGGGAGAGATAAATTAGGAGTTTGGGATTAATGTATGCATACTACTATATATAAAACAGGTAAACAACAAGGACCTACTGTGTAGCACAGCGAACCATACTCAATATCTTATAATAACCTATAACGGAAAAGAATCTGAAAAATTATGTATATAATATATATATATATACACATACACGTGTGTGTAAATGAATCGCTTTGCCATACACTTGAAACTAACACAATATTGTAAATTAACTATAATTCAGTTTAAAAAAGAGTTAATGTTAAAAAACAAAAGGATACTTTTTTATCATTTATTAATTTTCAGAGAATTGGTTTCCTAGAGACCTTCATTGTTTAATATCATTAGGAATTCATGGATTTTTAGGTATTTAATGTGTATCCATTGTGATTAAAAAATGTTTTTTACTGTAGATGGTTTACAATATTGTGTTAGTTTCATGTACAGCAAAGTGACTCAGTTACAGTTTTTTCAGATTATTTTCCATTATAGGTTATTACAAGATATTGAATATAGTTCCCTGTGCTATACAGTAAATCCTCGTTACTTATCTATTTTATATATAGTAGTGTGTATCTATTAGTCCCATACTCCTAATTTATCCCTCTTCCCGCCCCCCTTTCCCCTGTGGTAATTATAAGTTTGTTTTCTATGTCTGTGAGTCTGTTTCTGTTTTTTTTAATTTATTTATTTTTATTTATTTTTGGCTGCATTGGATCTTTGTTGCTGAGTGCGGGCTTTCTCTACTTGAGGCGAGCGGGGGCTACTCTTTGTTGCGATGTACGGGCTTCTCATTGCGGTGGCTTCTCTTGTTGTGGAGCACGGGCTCTAGGCGAGCAGGCTTCAGTAGTTGTGGCTCGCGGGCTCTAGAGCACAGGCGCAGTAGTCAGAAACAGGGAAGCCATGTTTCTGTTTTGTAAATAGATTCGTTTGTATTATTTTTTAGATTCCACCTACAAGTGATATCATATGATATTTGTCTTTCTCTGTCTGACTTACTTCACTTAGTATGATATTCTCTAGGTCCATCCATGTTGCTGTTGCAGTATTTCATTTTCTGAGCCTGAGTAGTATTCCATTGTATATAAATACTACATCTCTTAAGCCAATAGTCTGTTGATGGGCACTTGGGTTGCTTCCATGTCTTGGCTATTGTAAATAGTGCTGATATAAGCATTGGGGTACATATATTTTTTTGAATTAGAGTTTTCATCTTTTCCAGATATATGGCCAGGAGTGGGATTGCTGGATCATAGGGTAGTTCTATTTTTAGTTTTTTAAGGAACCTCTGTACTGTTTTCCATAGTGGCACCAATTTACATTCCCACCAACTGTATAGGAGGGTTCCCTTTTATCCACACCCTCTCCAGTACTGATTATTTGTAGCATTGTGATTTTTTTGATGCTCAAATCGTGCCATTTTATTTATTTATTTAAAAAAATTTTTTAATATAATTTAATTTATTTATTTATTTGGCTGTTTTGGGTCTTCGTCCGCACTTGGGCTTTCTCTAGTTGTGGCTAGTCGGGGGCTACTCTTTGTTGCGGTGCATGGGCTTCTTATTGCACTGGCTTCTCTTCTTGTGGAGCACAGGCATACGGGTATCAGTAGTTGTGGCATGTGGGCTCAGCAGTTGTGGCTCGTGGGCTCTAGAGAGCAGGCTCAGTAGTCATGGCGCATGGGCTCAGTTGCTCCGCAGCATGTGGGATTTTCCCGGACCAGGGCTTGAACCCATGTTCCCTGCATCGGCAGGTGGATTCTTAACCACCATGCCACCAGGGAAGTCCTTTTTATTTTTTTTAATTACTTTTTTTTTGGAGTATAGTTGCTTTACAATGTTGTGTTAGGTTCTACTGTACAGCAAAGTGAATCAGCTATATGTATACATATATCCCCTCTCTTTTGGATTTCCTTCCCATTTAGGTCACCACAGAGCATTGAGTAGGGTTCCCTGAGCTATACAGTAGGTTCTCATTAGTTACCTATTTTATACATAGTATCAGTAGTGTATATATTGTCAATCCCAATCTCTCAGTTCATCCCACCCTCTTGGTGTCCATACATTTGTTCTCTACATCTGTGTCTCTATTTCTGCTTTGCAAATAAGATCATCTATACCATTTTTCTCAATTCCACATATATGTGTTAATATAGGATATTTGTTTTTCTCCTTCAGACTTACTTCACTCTGTATGACAATCTCTAGGTCCATCCACATCTCTACAAATGACCCAATTTGCTCCTATTATGGCTGAGTAATATTCCATTGTATATATGTACGACATCTTCTTTATCCATTCCTCTGTTGATGGACATTTAGGTTGCTTCCATGTCCTGGCTATTGTAAATAGTGCTGCAATTAACATTGGGGTGCATGTATTTTTTAAATTATGGATTTTCTCTGGGTATATGCCCAGTAGTGGGATTGCTGGGTCATATGTTAGTTCTATTTTTTAGTTTTTTAAGGAACCTCCAGACTGTTCTCTGTAGTGTCCGTATCAATTTACATTCCCACCAACAGGGCAAAAGGGTTTCCTTTTCTCCACACCCTCTCCAGCATTATTGTTTGTAGATTTTTTTAATGATAGCCATTTTGACTTGTGTGAGATGATACTTCATTGTAGTTTTGATTTGCATATCTCTAATACTTAGTGATGTTGAGCACCTTTTCATGTGTTTTTTGACCATCTGTAAGTTTCTTTGGAGAAATGTCTGTTTAGGTCTTCTGCCCATTTTTCGATTGGGTTGTTTGTTGGTTTTTTTGGTATTTAGCTGCATGAGCTGTTTTGAATATTTTGGAGATTAATCCTTTGTACGTTGCTTTGTTTGCGAATATTTTCTCCCATTCTGAGGGCTGTCCTTTTGTCCTATTTATGGTTTCCTTTGCTGGGCAAAAGCTTTTAAGTTTGATTAGGTCCCATTTGTTTATTTTTGTTTTTATTTTCATTACTCTAGGCAGTGGGTCAGAAAAGACCTTGCTGCATTTTACATCAAGCTGTGTTCTGCCTATGTTTTCCTCTAAGAGTTTTACAGTGTCTGGCCTTACATTCAGGTCTTTAATCCATTTTGAGTTTATTTTTGTGTAAGGTGTTAGGGAGTTTTCTAATTTCATTGTTTTACATGTAGCTGTCCAGTTTTCCCAGCACCACTTATTGAAGAGGCTGTCTTTTCTCCATTGTGTATTCCTACCTCCTTTGTCATAGATTAGGTGACCATAGGTGTGTGGGTTTATCTCTGGGTTTTCTATCCTGTTCCATTCGTCTATATTTCTGTTTTTGTGCCAATACCATACTGTCTTGATTACTGTAGCTTTGTAGTATAGTCTGAAGTCAGCAAGCCTGACTCCTCCAGCTCTATTTTTCTTTCTCAAAATTGCTTTGGCTATTCAGGGTTTTTTTGTGTTTCCATACAAATTGTAAAATTTTCTGTTCTAGTTCTTTGAAAAAAATCCATTTGTAGTTTGATAGAGATTGCATTGAATCTGTAGATTACTATGGGTATGATAGTCATTTTCTCAATATATATTTTTTAACATCTTTATTGGAGTATAATTGCTTTACAATGGTCTGTTAGTTTCTGCTTTATAACAAAGTGAATCAGCTATACATATACCTATATCCCCGTATCTCCTCCCTCTTGCGTCTCCCTCCCACCCTCCATATCCCACCCCTCTAGGCGGTCACAAAGCACCGAGCTGATCTCCCTGTGCTATGTGGCTGCTTCCCACTAGCTATCTATTTTACATTTGGTAGTGTATATATGTCCATGCCACTCTCTCACTTCGTCCCAGCTTACCCTTCCCCCTCCCCGTGTCCTCAAGTCCATCCTCTACATCTGCATGTTTATTCCTGTCCTGCCCTTAGGTTCATCAGAACCATTTTCTCTTTTAGATTCCATGTATATGTGTTAGCATACAGTATTTGTTTCTCTCTTTCTGACATCACTCTGTATGTATATGTACCACATTTTCTTTATCCATTCCTTCGTCGGCGGGCATTTAGCTTGCTTCCATGTCCTGGCTACTGTAAATACCACTTATCTTTTTTTTTTTTTTAAACCCCACATTTGTTTATTTATTTATTTTTGGCTGTGTTGGGTCTTCGTTTCTGTACAAGGGCTTTCTCTAGTTGTGGCAAGCGGGGGCCACTCTTCATCGCAGTGCGTGGGTCTCTCACTATCACAGCCTCTCTTATTGCAGAGCACAGGCTCCAGATGTGCAGGCTCAATAGTTGTGGCTCACAGGCCTAGTTGCTCCATGGCATGTGGGATCTTCCCAGACCAGGGCTCGAACCCGTGTCCCCTGCATTAGCAGGCAGATTCTCAACCACTATGCCACCAGGGAAGCCCCTACCACTTATCTTTTATTTTTAGTTTTTTCTTTCATAAGTCCATGTTATTTTTTAATGGCATTCATCCCTGAAATGTTCAGTGTATGGCCCCCTACCCAGTGATGTTTGCTAAAAGGTGGCACCATTTGGTGGTGACCGGGTGTATTTGGGGAATCCAAAATGTAGCACCACCCATCTAGGAGTCCTTGGATAGCATGTCCCCTCCTGCTGTACAGACAGGGGTAGCAGTGCCATGCCCTAAAAACGTGCCTACTGCAGTTGGTGCCCAGCCAACCTCATGCGACAGGAGGGAAGGGGCCTGGAGGGTCTATTGTCAAGATGGGCCAGGTCCAGTGCCCTGAAGCTCTCCTTGCCACCCAACTGTGTAACTGGCAGTCTCAGCACATTGGCCAGACTTCTTTGGCTTTGTGTTCTGAAATCACCAGGTCTTGCTCTGGGGCCCAGTCCTGAACTATAGCAGAGTTACTGTACCCTGTGCAGGACTGTGTCCAGGCACCCATGGTCCTTACCTGGGCAGTGTGGGGCTAACCAGCTTGTTGATCCATTGCTGCAAATCCCGAAAGGGTCCCATTCCATAGGCATCCACCACATGGGTCACAAACAGAGCTGTGGGTCTTGTGTGATCTGCTGCCATAATGTTTGTTCCCATGGAGGCTGGTCATCCAGTGGCCTTGATACCAGGCTACTGTCCATGAGTCCAGGGCAAGCTCCACAGCCTGCAACTCTGTCCATTGAGTACAGTTCCCCTCTCCATGCACAGGTTTTCTTTTAACTTTTAATTTTGAAATAATAATTCACATGACCTTGCACAAAAAGAAGTACAAAGGGGTTCCTGCACAAAAAAAAATGTACAAAGGGGTTGCATGTATCTTTTACCCAGCTTTCCCATAACTATAGTACAATATCAAAATGAGGAAATTGACATTGGTACAATCCACTGACATTCATATTTCATAAGCTTTACATGCCGTGTGTGTGTGTGTGTGTGTGTGTATGTGTAGTGCTGTGCAGTTCTATCACATGTGTAGATTCATGTAACCACTACACAGACACAGAACAGTTCCATCAGCACAAAGAGCCCTGTGCTGTGCCTTTATAGTCCCCCACCCACCTCCCTGTCCCCTTGGCAACCACTAATCTCTTCTCCATTTCTATAATTGTGTTATTGCAAGAATGTTACATAAATAGAACCAAACAATATTAAACCTTTTGAGATTGGCTTTTTTCACTCATTACAATTCCTTTGAGATCCAACTAAGTTGTTCCGTGTGTCAATAGTTTATTCCTTTTATTTATTTATCTATTTTATAATATTTATTTATTTATTTATTTAGGTTGCACCAGGTCTTAGTTGCAGCATGCGGGATCTTTAGTTGCAGCATGCGGGATTTTTAGTTGCAGCATGCAGGATCTTTAGTTGTGTCATTTGGACTTCTTAGCTGTGGCATGCAGACTTCTCAGTTGTGGAATGAGGACTTCTCAGTTGCGGCATGAAGACTTCTCAGTTGCGGCATGTGAACACTTAGTTGCAGTATGCATGCGGGATCTATTTCCCAGACCAGGGATGGAACTGGGCCCCCAGCATTGGGAGCATGTAGTCTTACCCACTGGACCACCAAGGAAGTCCCAGTTTATTCCTTTTAATTGCTAAGTATATTCCATCATATGGATGTTACCACCGTTTGTTTAACCATTCATTCACTGAAGGATATCTCGGACAATTCCAGTTTTATGAATAAAGCTGTTAAGACCATTTCATATACAGGTTTTGGAGTGAACATAAGTTTTCATTTCTCTGGGATAAATGCCCAGGAATGCAATGCTGGGTCATATAGTAGTTGCAGGTTTAGTTTTATTTTTTTAATTTTTAAAAATAAATTTATTTATTTATCTTTGGCTGCATTGGGTCCTTGCTGCTGTGCTCGGGCTTTCTCTAGTTGCAGCAAGCGGGGGCTACTCTTCATTGTGGTGCATGGGCTTCTCATTGTGGTGGCCTCTCTTGTTGTAGAGCATGGGTTTTAGGCGTGTGGGCTTCAGTAGTTGTGACACGCAGACTCAGTAGTTGTGGCTCTCGGGCTCTAGAGCGCAGGCTCAGTAGTTGTGGCGCATGGGCTTAGTTGCTCCATGGCATGTGGGATCTTCCTGGCCCAGGGATCGAACCCATGTCCCCTGCATTGGCAGGTGGATTCTAAACCACTGCGCCACCAGGGAAGCCCACATGTTTAGTTTTATAAGAAACTGCCAAACTCAAATTATTTTCCAAAGTAGCTGTGTACCATTTGAAATTCTCTCCAGCAATGTGTAGGTGATCTCTGCATCCTCTCCAGTGTTTAGTGTTGTAACTATTTTTTATTTTAGCCATTTTGATAGTTGTGTAGGTATATGTCACTGTGGTTTTCATTTTCATTTCCCTGATGGTTAATGATGTCCAACATCAGTATTTGCCATCTGTATATCCTCTTCGGTAAAATGTCTCTTCATGCCTTCTGCCCATTTTCTAATTGGATTTTTTTGGTTTTCACTGTTGAGTTTTGAGTGTTCTTTACATATTTTAGATACAAGTCCTTTGTCAGATACACATCTTGCAATTATTTTCTCCCAGTATGTAGCTTGTGTTTTCATTCTCTTAACAGAGTCCCTCCCAAGGTGAAAATTTTTAATTTTAATGAAACCCAGTTAGTTACATTTCCCTTTTATGGATTGTTTTTGGTGTCATGTATAAGAACTCTTTGTCTAGGCTGATGTCCTGAAGATTTTCTCCTATATTTTCTTTTAAAAGTTTTAAAGTTTTATGTTTTACATTTAAGTCCGTGATCCATTTCAAGTTAATTTTGTGTAAGGTGTGAGGTTCCAGGTTTTTTCCCATTGATATCCACTTGCTCCAGCACCATTTGTTGACCAGGCTGTCCTTCTGTTGAATTGCTTTCACTTCCTTGACAAAAGTCAATTGGGCGTATTTGTGTGGGTCTATGTCTGGACTCTCCATTCTGTTCCATTGATCTATTTGCCTCTGCCAGTACCACACTCTTGATCCCTGTAGCTCTATAGTAAGCCTTAATATCAGGTGGAGTGGTTCCTCCTGCTTTTTTTTCTTTTTCCAAAATTGTTTTAGCTATTTTAGCCTTTGCTTTTCCATATAAATTTTAGAAAAAGCTTGTCTATATCGATGACATTTTCATAGTAATTGCATTAACCTATAGATCTGTTTGGGGGGAACTGACATTTCTTACCACGTTGAGTCTTCCAATCCATAACACAATGTATCTTTCCAGTTATTTAGAGCTCCTCTGATTTCCGTCATCAGTATTTTGTAATTTTTAGCATACAGACCTTGTACATGTTTTGTTAACTATATACCTAAGTATTTAATTTTTTTTGGAGCAATTGTATATGGTATTGTGTTTTTACCTTTGATTACAATTAGTATATAGAAATGCCATTTGTGTGTTTTCCAATAAAACTTTATTTACAAAAAGATGGGACTTCTCTGGCGGTCCAGTGGTTAAGACTCTGTGCTTCCATTGCAGGGGGCATGGGTTCGATCCCTGGATGGGGAACTAAGATCCCATATGCCATGCAGCATGGCAAAAAAACCCAAACAATTTTATTTACAAAAAGAGACAGTGGCCCGTATTTGGTCACAGGCCACAGTTTGCCAGCCCCTACTCTAAGATATATTCAGAGTTTCTTTTCAAAGGCAGATTTCCATTATTAGTAAATTAACAAAAAAAGACAATTGTCTTTTACATTTAAAAAACTTTCTAATGTATAAATCTTATTAGTAATATTACTATGTGCCTGTGGCCTACAGGCACATAGGCTAATGCATATCTCCATGGTTAAGCCATATAAATTTTGAATCCCTTTTATACTGAAAATAATCTCTTTGATTTATTTTTCCCTGGATGAAATATTTAGACAGATCACGCATGGCCAGAAATGTAAGTAGCTTCTCTGTCTTTGTTACTGTGATATTGTGATTTATAATAAGAAATATACATTTGGTCTTTACCCCCAGTTTCTGGCACAGAGCTCCCAAAACCCTTGTAATTTTTTTTTGTTTTTGAAGTTTTTTTTTAAATTAATTAATTCATTTTTGGCTGCGTTGGGTCTTCGTTGCTGTGTGCGGGCTTTTCTCTAGTTGAGGTGAGCGGGGGCTACTGTTCATTGCAGTGCACGGGCTTCTCATTGCGCTGGCTTCTCTTGTTGCGGAGCACGGGCTGTAGGCACACGGGCTTCAGTAGTTGTGGCACACGGGCTCAGTAGTTGTGGCTCGCGGGCTCTAGAGTGCAGGCTCAGTAGTTGCAGTGCACGGGCTTAGTTGCTCCACGGCATGTGGGATCTTCCTGGACCAGGGCTTGAACCCGTGTCCCCTGCATTGGCAGGTGGATTCTTAACCACTGCGCCACCAGGGAAGTCCCCTTGTAATTTCTTAAGTGATAAGAGCACAGGACAATCTTTTCTTCTAATATTTTCAGGTCTTTCACCCTGGTTCCTGACACGGAGCTCCTAAATCCTTTGGAATTTCTAATGAGGTGGCTCTGGGTGGGCTCCTGGATGGTCACCAGAAAGACCAAACCATGATTAGGAGCTTGGCATTTTCAGCCCCAACCTCCATCCTCCAGAGAGGGGAGAGGGCTGGTAATGGAGTTAATGATCAATCATGCCTACGTGAGGAAGCCTCCATAAAATCCCAATAGCATGGAGTTCTGGGAGCTTTCAGGTGGGTGAACCATCCACATACCAGGAGGGTGATGCAGCCCAACTCCATTGGGATGAAACTCCTGTGCTCAGGACCCTCCCAGACCTCGCCCTGTGTGTCTCTTCATCTGGCTGTTCCTCTGTATCCTTTATCATATCGTTTGATAAACTGATAAACGTGAGTGTTTCCCTCAGTTCTGTGAGCCTCTTTAGTGAATCCAAGGGGGAAGAGGTCATGGAAATCTCTCATGTGTAGCTGAGTCAGACAGAAGTGGTGGGTAACCTGGGGACCTACTACTTTCGATTGGCATCTGAAGTTGTGGGGGCAGTCTCATGGGACTCAGCCCTTAACCCGTGGGATCTGATGTGATCTCCAGGTAGATGTGTGTGTCAGAATTAAGTCGTAAGACACCCAGATGGTGTCACAGAGAATTGCTTGGTGGGGGAAAAACCTCCACATATTTGGTGACCAGAATTATCAGAAGTGGGAATTCCCTGGCGGTCCAGTGGTTAGGACTCTGCGCTTTCACTGCCAAGGGCCTGGGTTCAATCTCTGGTCGGGGAGCTACGATCCTGCAAGCCACACAGGCAAAAAAAAAAGTTATCAGAAGTGGTGTTCTGTATGAAAGTAAAGGAGAAAGGTAGGAGGATTTTAGATTTTCCTTAACACAGGTACACATAGCAAGTTTATCATTCCCGACATTCACCTTCTTGCTCTCTTATTAGGCCGCCTCTCGCCTGACCCTTTGGGAGAAAAGGGTTTCCTGGGTCTTTTCTTGTCTGCACTACTTAGTGTTTTGGGGTTGCTGGTTTCTCCATCACCTTGTCTTGGATCTATTACGCAAAAGAAAAGCCAGGGAACTCACCACTATGTCATTCCTTGAGTCTTGAGACACTAGCCAGTCTGCTGTCTTTTCTCCACCTTTCAGAGTCTTCTAGAGTCTCGTTTATATACAATATCCAGGTTTTTAGCTGTACTTGGTGGTAGAAATAGGGAGAAGCATGTCCACTCCATCATCTCCAGGAACCAGAAATCTGGCTGTTAGAGTTTGTCAAATCCTGTTTTGGGTTTTTTTTGTTTTTCCCCATCAATTGATATGATTATATAATTTTTCTTGATATGGTGGCTGACATTGGTTGATTTTTGAACATTGAACCAGCCTTTCTTTCATACCTGGAATAAATCTCACTTGGTTGTGGTGTATAATTCTTTTTAAAAAATAAATTTATTTATTTTATTTTTGGCTGCGTTGGGTCTTCGTTGCTGTGCGCAGGCTTTTCTCTAGTTGAGGTGAGCGGGGGCTACCGTTCATTGCGGTGTGCAGGCTTCTCATTGCGGTGGCTTCTCTTGTTGCAGAGCACGGGCTTAGTTGCTCTGCAGCATGTGAGATCTTCCTGGACCAGGGCTTGAACCCGTGTCCCCTGCATTGGCAGGAGGATTCTTAACCACTGTGCCACCAGGGAAGCCCCAACTGTGGTGTATAATTCTTTATAAACATTGCAATATTTGATTTGCTAATGTTTTGTTGAATTTCTGTGGATAAGTTCAAGAGAGGTAGCAATCTGTATTTTTCTTTTCCTTTTTGTCCTTTTTTTCTGGTTTTGATAGCAAGGTAAAACTGGCCTCATAAAATGAGTTAGGAAGTGTTCTCTTATCTGGAAGAGATTTTATAAAATTGGTGCTAATTTCTCTTTAAAACATTTGGTGGAATTCTTCAGGGAAAACATCTGGGCCTGGAGATTTCCGTTTTGAGGGCTAAAAATAACAAATCCAATCTCTTTGATGGTTATAGGACTGTTTAGATGAGTTGGGTAGTTTGTGGTTTTGGAGTATTCAGTGCATTTCTTCTAAGTTGTTGAGTTTATGAGCCTACAGTTGTTCATAGTATTGATATTATCTTATAATCCTTTTAATAGTTACAGGATCTGTAGAGATAATCCCGTCTTATTCCCGATATTGGTGATTTGTATCGTCTCTCTTTTTATCTTTCTCAGTCTTTCTAGAGGTTTTTCAATTTTATCGATCTTTTCAAAGATCTATCTTTTTATTTCATTGATTTTATCATTTTTGTTTTCAATTTTATTGAGTTTTGCTCTTATTTTTATTATTTCCTTCCTTCTGCTTGCTTTGGATTTATTTTTGCTCTTCTTTTTCTAGTTTCTTGGGGTAGGAACTTTGATTATTGATTTGAGAACTTTCCTCTTCTCTAATGTAAGCATCTAGTGCTGTGACTATCCCTCTCAGCACTGCTTTAGTGCACTGCACATATTTTGATGTTGTATTTTCTCTTTTCTTTCAATTCTATGTATTTGTAAAAATTTCCTTTTGACTTCCATCTTGACCCATAGATGACTGAGAAGCATGTTTTTAAATAAGTGTTTTAGAGGTTTTCCTGTTGTCTCTTTTTATTGATTTCTAGTTTGATTCCATATGGTCAAGACCATATGATATATGTACATGCTATATGCAACAAATTCTTCTAAATTTGTTGAGATTTGTTTTATGGCTCAGGTAATGGTCCATCTTGGTAAATATGTTCCATGGGCACTTGAAAAGAATGTATATTCTGTTATTGTTGGGTTGAATGTTTTATAAGTATCAATTAGATTCTGTTGATCAGTGGTGGTGTTCAGTTCTTCTTTATCATTGCTGAATTTCTCTCTACTAGTTCTATTAATTGCTGAAGTCCTCAATTATAATTGTGGATTTATCTATTTCTCCTTTCAACCCCATCAGTTTTTGCTTCATGTATCCTGAAGCTATTTTCTTTAGTGCATACACATTTAGGATTGCTATGTCTTCTTGGTGGACTGATTCTTTTATCATTATGCAAAGTTTCTCTTTGTCTCTAAGTTTATTTGCGCTCAAGTCTACTTTTTTTTTTTAAGTCTACTTTTTAAAAAATGTATGTTTGCATTGCTTATCTTTTTCCTTTCTTTCTTTCTTTTTTTTTTTTTTTTTTGGCTATGCTGCATGGCAGGCAGATCTTAGTTCCCTGACCAGGGATCGAGCCTGTGCCCCCTGCTGTGGAAGCGCAGAGTCTTAACCACTGGACCACCAAGGAAGTCCCTGAAGTGAATTTCTTGTAGACAGCATATAGTTGGGTTGTGTTTTCTATTCACTCTGCCAATCTCTGGTATATTTGGACCATTTAAACTTAAAGTAATTAATGAGATATGTTTGGGTTTATGTCTCCCATTTTATTATTTGTTTTCTATTTGTTCCCTCTGATTCTTATTCTTCTGTTTCTTTCTTCTTGCCTTCCTTTGGGTACATAAGCATTTTTTAGAATTCCATTTTTATTTATTTACATTATTTTTGAGTATGTCTCTTGTGTGGTTTTCTTAGTGGTTGCTCTAGGTATTACAATGTGCAGGTGTAACTTACCACAGTCTACTGATAGCAATGTTTTACCACTTTGATTGAAGTGGAGAAAACTTATTTCACTTTAGGTCCCTTTATCCTTCTGACTTTTTTTTTTTTGTGTGTGGTACGCGGGCCTCTCACTGTTGTGGCCTCTTCCGTTGCGGAGCACAGGCTCCGGACGCGCAGGCTCAGCGGCCATGGCTCACCGGCCTAGCCGCTCCGCGGCATGTGGGATCTTTCCGGACCGGGGCATGAACCCACGTCCCCTGCATCGGCAGGTGGACTCTCAACCACTGCGCCATCAGGGAAGCCCATATCCTTCTGACTTTTAAAACATAATTGTCCTAAGTGTTTCCTCTATATACACTGAACTCCGTATCAGATGTTATTATTTTTGCTTAAATCATCAAATATGGTTTAAAAAGCTCATGAGGAGAAAGACATTCACTCCATGTTAACCCATTCTGTGGTTCTTTTTTTTTGCTTCCTGAAGCCTTTGTCTGTTATTATTTTATTTTTGTTTGGAGAACTTCCTTTAGCCCTTCTTGAAGGGTAGATCTACTAGCAACAAATTGTTTTACTTTTCTTTCATCTGAGAATGTCTTTATTTCCTTTTCATTCCTGAAGGATAATTTTGCCCAATATACAATTCTCAATTGACAGCTTTTTTCTTTCAGTGCTTGAAAAATGTGCCATGTCCTTTAGTCTCTGATTTCAGATGAGAAATTCACTGTTATTCTAATCAGTGTTCTCCTATACATAATGTGTTATTTTTCTCTAGTTGATTTCAAGTTTTTTTCTTTGTTTTCAGTTTTCAAAAGCTTAATTATGATGTATTGGCATGGCTTTCTTTTGGTTTCTCCTATTGTGGTTTTCTCAGCTTCTTAAATCTGTAGGTTTGCGTCTCTTGCCAAATTTGGGAAGGTTTCAACCATTATTTCTTCAAATGCTTTTTCATCACTACTCTCTTTCCCCTCTACTTCTGGCAGTCTAATAATATGAATCTTAAATCTTTGTTATTGCCATATAGGCCCCTGAGACTCTATTCACCTTTTTTCTTCAGTGTATTTTCTCTCTGTTGTTCAGATTGGGTAATTTCTATTGTTTATCTTCAAGGTCACTTCTCCTCTGTCAAATTCATCCTGCCATTGATCTTTTCTGCCTGAGTTTTAAATTTTGCTTATATTTTTCAGTTCTATCTTTCCATTTGGTTCTTATTTTATATCTTATATTTGGTGAGAATTTCTATTTCTTCATTTGTTTCAAGTTTATTTGTAATTCCTTGTTAAATCATTTTTATAATAACTACTTTAAAATCCTTGTCAAATAGTTCCAATACCTGATTAATCTTGGTATTGGCTTCTATTGATTGTCTTTTCATTCACATTGTGATTTTTCTGGCTTTTGGTATGGCCCCTGATTTTTTATTGTATCCCGCACATTTTGTCTATCATGTCAGGAGACTCAGGATCCTATTTAAATCTTCTGTTTTAGCAGTCATTCTGTTTACGTTTATCATATAGGTCCTGATCTTTTGGGGCTGTGGTTCCAATGATAATTTAGTTTTCAGAGACCTTGCAATGTCATTCTGGTCTGCTTTGTTTGCCTGGTGCCACTGGAGCACCACATCAGTCTTTGTTGGTGCCAGGGGTAGATGTTGATTTCCTGGTTCTGTATGGTGCCCTTGGGTGTGGGATGGAAAGTGTGAGACTGGGAGGTGGGAGCACGTTTTTTGGTTTCCTAGTGCCTCCTGCCACATCTGTGCTGGTGCTACCCTCAGGGATTCAGGGCCCTTTCCTTGGTCTGCATGCTCCATGCAAAGTTTCAAATGGTTGTTTTGTTTTGTTTTGGTGGTTGCACTGCTGCAAGTGTCCCAGCATGCCCTGTCAGACTCTAATTTAGCTGATCTGTCCATGAATCAGGTCCAGTTATCAGGAGTCTTGATGTGTCAAGGGAAGTGACGTGTGCAAAGCCACGGGAGTGGTGGGGTGGTGGTGGTGGTGGTGGGAACTGTGGCCTAGTGGTAACTTCTTTTTCCTACAGGCTCCAGTCTGCATAATTGTCAGTCACTGATACTTGTAGTTCAAAAGCCTCATTAGGTCTGACTGGCCTAAGTGGGATGGCAGTCTGTTGAATTTTTTTAAAAGCACTTCCATCTCTATTAGGTTTTTGTTTAATACAATGATCAGCCACCTCTCCCCCATTTGTGTTATTTTAGTGACACCATATGGCTGTGGAAGCCAGGTGGGCTCCTGGTTGTGTCTTATTCTACTGCTACTGCTTTAGTTGTGGCCATTTCTCCACTGGGAACATTCCATGAAATCAAGAGAAGTATTATGCCTACTTAAAGTACCTGTTATTTCAGTACTTTTAGCAGCATCCATTAGAACCATTTGGGTGTATGTCCATCAAGTAAAACATAACACAGTTTGAACAAATATCAACTGTGATGAGGCACCACTGATAACCAGAAAGTGTGTCACAGATCTGATGTTAATCTATTAGGAGAGGGTGGGGCCAATGCCCAGTATAATGGGGGCTCTTTAATCACAAGACTTTGCCAGAAGTTATAAGTTTGGCAAGCAGTCCCCTATTTTGTAAGACACTTCTAAACTTGGTTTCCAGAGGGATTGTGTGTTGTAAATCCACCCACATAAGTCCAAGAAACTTTACTTGGCAAGCAGGACTCTGGATGCTGTTGGAGTTGATCAGCTACCCCTGCTGGTAAAGATGAAATGACACCATAGTCAGGGCTGCTGACACTAAGGCTTTTGACTTGCTAACCAACAGGACATCATCTATATAGTGAAAGCTTTGGACCTCATAAGGTCGAGGTAGTTGCACTAAATCATTACTCATCCACTGGTGACAAATTGTAGGGGGAGGGCAGAGTTTGTCCCATGAGTGCTTTTTACATGTGGCAGTGCCCTGAAAAGAGAAAAAGCATGAACTGCCAGATCCCAGGGGGTTTTCTCATAACCCCTAACTTGGCCTTCACTGCCTTTATGTCTTTTCTCCAAGGAGGCATCATGACTTTACCTGCCCCACGTTGGGTGTCAATTTGTCAAGTGGTCAAGCAGTCCCTAAGCGGCAGTGCAGTTAAGTTGGTTTGTCATATTTCCATAGATTCAGCTGCTAAGGAGACAATGAACCATAAGGATTTATTATTTACATAGACAGTAAAAGCAAGGTCAGTACTGTGCGACACTGAACCAGAGGGGCCAGGTGACAGAAAACATGCATGGTGGGTCACTCTGTCATTGAGAACCCTTCTCTAAACTACACACAAGCAGTTGTATGACTTACGCAGAAGCCTGCAGCTGTACCCTAAGGGGAGGCAGCAAAGCTGAAAGTCCCATGCCTTACCCAATCCAGGGGGGACAGATGAGAAATGGCTTTGTGGGAACTTTTGGCAAGATAGCAAGACTTCTGGAAGATAGGGAGGCAGATGAGGAACGTCCTGTAACAGCTCCTCACAAGACTGCCCCGTTCCAGGGGAACATCACAGGGCATTCTTCCAGAACTCGGGTGACTGCAATCAGACCTTGACTATGTGACCTATGTGGAGAAAAGCAAGGTGGCCAGGACACCATGTTCGAGCCATTTGCCTACAATTTATACATGAACATTCAGGCCTTGTAGCTTAGAAACTTACTAGCATTTTATAGGAAATGACTAGTGAATAGAGAATTTTAAGCAGTACCCTTAGCTATAAGGTTGTCTCATTCAATCTTGGTTAATATGGTTCAAATAGAAAATATTTTGTTAAAAATATCAGAACAGGGAATTCCCTGGTGGTCCAGTGGTTAGGACTCCATGCCTCCAGTTCAGGGGGCCTGGGTTCGATTCCTGGTCAGAGAACTAAGATCCCACATGCCACCAAATATACCAAAACAAAACAAAATGTGACCAAAACCAAAACACACACACACACACACACACACACACACACAAAACAAAACAAAACAAACAAACAAAAAGATTTTAAAAATTAGAACATGAAAATGAATGTTTTCTTATTATTCAAGTGCCATTGTTACAACTTTGGAATTCCCCTAATAAAAATGTAGAAGCAAATAGGTAAAATCAGATAAAAGCTAAATAAGGATTTTAGTGTTATGATAAGAGGATAAATGTAAGGCAAAGTCTTTATGCTTTTGGATAGAATAATCTCATTTAAATTTAAAGGTCCTTTGTATTCTGACATTTATCTTTTGTACAGTTTCTGTGTATTCATAGTCACTTTTTGTAAACCCTTGAGTGGTGTAAATAAAACAGCTTTCTGTTGCCAGAGACTTCTATTTAAATCAATATTACTATCCAAACATCTAAATTTATTTTAACACATGGTTACCTGTTTATTTCTTCTATATTCTTCTATGTAGGGTAAATTCAGCTCATCTCCTCAGGTTTTAAATTAAACTGAATTAAAAAAAAACCTTTGTGTTGCTGGTAATATTTTCATAAAGTGAAATTTTCTTATAAGGATACATTAAAAAGTAGAGGGAAGGTAAAAGTTAAGGGAGTGACTAGGAAGTATAAAAGAAGAAAAAAAGGTAAAAGAAAAATAAGGAAAGAAGAAAGATGTTTCATTTCTTTATATTATAGGGAAGAATATGCCAATTTTTTAGGCTTTACTATTTCTGAAAAGTGTTAAGATAACTAATCTCTAAGAATCTTAACCTTTGTAATTGCCAATAATTGAAATCACCTTGAAAAAACTACAAGAGTCAGGAAGGAAAATTATACTTCTTTATTGAAATTTTCATTCCCAGCTAATAGAGTTTCCTGTAAAAATTCTTATCAAACACTGGAGACCTTTCAAGAGATAATATCATGCTTGATGTGCATTCATTATAGACATTTTTCTTTTGGCTGTTAGACTTTATTAATATAGCCTTCCAAAACATTTAAAAAAATGACACCTTGCACTTGAAAGAGTTATGAAAATTATATAAAGAAAATAACATATACAAACTAGTATATATAGAATGGGTAAACAACAAGGTCCTCCTGTATAGCACAGGGAACTATATTCAATATCTTGTGATAAACCATAATGGAAAAGAATATAAAAAAGAATGTGTGTGTGTTTATATATACATATATACACATATATATGTTTAACTGAATCACTTTGTAGTACAGCAGAAATTAACACAATATTGTAAATCAACTATACTTCAATTAAAATAAAGAGGCAAAAGGGATTTCCCTGGCTGTCCAGTGGTTAAGACTCCATGTTCCCAATGCAGGGGGCACAGGTTCGATCCCTGGTTGGGGAACTAAGATCCCACATGCCACGTGGCTCGGCCAAAAAAAACAAAAAAACAATAACAATACTTTAACTTAGTAAGTTTAAACTTGGTGTGTAATAATATAGGGGACACAATGTTATATGTCAAACATGTTTAAAAAAATATAGGAAACAGTGAGAGGCAGATGAGAGTGGGCACTTGTTTAGGGTGTGGCCCAACTCAGAGGCAACAGGCAACACTGCACTCCACCAGCTGTAGGCCCTGGCACCCCCCAGCCTCAGCTCTCAGTGCCCCTCCAGAGAAGCTGGAACACTCTTAGCATTGAATCCATGAGTTCTTCCTCCTGCTGCCCCAGGAAGATACTTGTTCAAAGCCCTTCCCATCGGTGTCAGCAGGATACAATTTGTGTTTGGAGGACCATCAGATATTCAGACTATGATGTTTGGGACCAAAGCAGTCAAATACTTAAGAGTAAGATAATTTCAGTCGAAAGTGTTTTAGAGAACCATGTAAATGAAAGTTTCAGTTAAGGGGGGGATGGGGTAATCATACCTTTTATGTGCATGTGAATGCATATAATGCATGCGAATTAATGCATGCAAATCTCTCATACTGTGATACAAAGCCCAAAAGCGAAGGGGGGTCCCCACTCCTGAGACCTGCCTTAGGTACAGGAATCTATGACAGTTATAAGGATAATGAACACTATTACTAAGAAAAGCCTGTAATGAAAAACTGAGCCCATCTAAACCTGCAGAATCAGAGTGATTTGGGTCACTTTTTTTTTTTTTTTTTTTTTGCGGTACGCGGGCCTCTCACTGTCGCGGCCTCTCCCGTTGCGGAGCACAGGCTCCGGACGTGCAGGCTCAGCGGCCATGGCTCACGGGCCCAGCTGCTCCGCGGCATGTGGGATTTTCCCGGACCGGGGCACGAACCCATGTCCCCTGCATCGGCAGATGGACTCTCAACCACTGTGCCACCAGGGAAGCCCTTGTGTCACTTTTTTACTTTCAGCTTTTACAGTAACGCAATGTCTTTCAAGTGTCATCTCTAGTCATGACTTCCCCTGATGTTCCAGAAAGGGTTGCTTATTGCCAATAATTAGAGAAATGTAATAAATGCCTTTACAAATAATTTTACAAATACATTTAACAATGCCAAGTGTTGGTGAGAATATGGAGCAGTTGGAGTTCTCACACACTGCTGGTGAAAGCACAAATTGGTACAGCAACTATGGAGAACTATTGGCATTATCTACTAAATTTTAACATATGCATACCCTGTTTCCCAGCTATTCCACTCCTAGGCATCTACCCAGCAGAAATGCATTCATATGCACACCAAAAGTCATGTAGATGAGTGTTTACATCAATGTTCTTTGTTGAAATAAGAACCTGGAAGCAACACAAATGTCCGTGATGATACAATGGTTAAATTATGATATATTCACACAATGAAATACTAGACTGTGACTAAAAGAACAAACCATAGTTATATGAAACAACATGGATGAATCTCATAACATGATGTTGAGTGAAAGACGTCAGACACCAAACAGTACATCCAATGCTATTCCAATTATTAAAGTTCAAGCACAGACAAGACAAACGTGTGGTGTAACAAGTCAGGATAGTGGTTACTTTGAGGAGGCAGGAGGATAGTGCTTGGGAAGGCACAAAGGGAGTTTCTGGGGGTGCTGATAAGGTTCTATTTCTTTTTTAAATTTTTATTTACTTTTAAAAATTTTAGTGGAGTATAGTTGATTTACAATGTTGTGTTTCAGGTGTACAACATAGTGATTCAGTTATACATATACATATATTCATTCTTTTTCAGCTTCTTTTCCCATATAGATTATTACAAAATATTGAGTAGAGTTCCCTGTGTTATACAGTAGGTCCTTGTTGGTTATCTATTTTACATATAGTAGTGTGTGTATGTTAATCCCAAGCTCCTAATTTATCACTCCCTGCCATGTTTCCCCTTTGGTAACTGTAAGTTTGGTTTTGAAATTTGTGAGTCTGTTTCTGTTTTATAAATAAGTTCATCTGCATCATTTTAAACAATTAGATTCCACAGATGAGTGATATCATGTGATCTTTGTCTTTCTCTGACTTCATTTAGTAGGATAATCTCTAGGTCCATCCGTGTTGTGTAAATGGCATTATTTCATTCTTTTTTATGGCTGAGTAATATTCCATTGTGTATTTGTACCACATCTTCTTTATCCATTCCTCTGTCGATGGACATTTAGGTTGCTTCCATGTCTTGTCTATCGTAAATAGTGCTGCAGTCAACATTGGAGTGCATGTATCTTTTCAAATTATGGTTTTCTCCGGATATGTGCCCGGGAGTGGGATTGCTGGATCATATGGTAGTTCTATTTTTAGTTTTTTAAGGAACCTCCATAGTGGTTGTACCAATTTCATTCCCACCAACAGTGCAAGAGGGTTCCCTTTTCTCCACACTGTCTCCAGCATTTATTGTTTGTAGATTTTTTTTTTTTGGTACACGGGCCTCTCACTGTTGCGGCCTCTCCCGTTGTGGAGCACAGGCTCCGGATGCACAGGCTCAGCGGCCATGGCTCACGGGCCCAGCCTCTCTGCAGCATGTGGGATCTTCCCGGACCGGGGCACGAACCTGCGTCCCCTGAATCGGCAGGCAGACTCTCAACCACTGCGCCACCAGGGAAGCCCAATTGTTTGTAGATTTTTTGATGATGGCCATTCTGACCAGTGTGAGGTGAAACCCCGTTGTAGTTTAGATTTGCAATTCTCTGATAATTAGTGATGTTGAGCATCTTTTCATGTGCTTTTTGGCCATCTGTGTGTCTTCTTTGGAGAAATGTCTATTTAGATCTTCTGCCCATTTTTAGATTGGGCTGTTTGTTTTTTTGACATAGAGCTGCATGAGCTGTTTGTATATTTTGGAGATTAATCCCTTGTTGGTTGCTTCATTTGCAAATATTTTCTCCCATTCTGTGGGTTGTCTTTTCGTTTTGTTTATGGTTTCCCTTGCTGTGCAAAATTTTTAAGTTTAATTAGGTCCAATTTGTTTATTTTTGTTTTTATTTTCATTACTCTAAGAGGTGGATCAAAAAAGATCTTGCTGCAATTTATGTCAAAGAATGTTCTGCCTATGTTTTCCTCTAAGAATTTTATAGTGTCTGGCCTTACATTTAGGTCTTTGTTCTGTTTTTAGTTTATTTCTGTGTATGGTTTTAGAGAATGTTCTAATCTCATTGTTTTACATGTAGCTGTCCAGTTTTCCCAGCACCACTTATTGAAGAGACTATCTTTTCTCCATTGTGTATTCTTGTCTCCTTTGTCATAGATTAATTGACCATAGGTGTGTGGGTTTATTTCTGGGCTTTCTATCCTGCTCCATTGATCTATATTTCTGTTTTTGTGCCAGTACCATGCTATTTTGATGGCTGTAGCTTTGAAGTATAGTTTGAAGTCAGGGAGCCTGATTCCTCCAGCTCCATTTTTCTTTCTCAGGATAGCTTTGGCTACTCGGGGTATATTGTGTTTCCATACAAATTAAAATTTTTTTTGTTCTAGTTCTGTGAAAAATGCCATTGGTAAATTTGATAGGGATTGTGTTGAATCTGTAGATTGCTTTGGGTAGTACAGTCATTTTCACAATATTGATTCTTCCAATCCAAGAACAAGGTATATCTTTCCATCAGTGTTCTATTTCTTGACCGGGGCATAATTACATGTGTGTGTGTATTCATTTTGGAATAATCCAGTCAGCTATACGCTTAGGCTGTGTGCATTTTTCTGATAAAAGCTTCAATGAAAGTTTTAAAAAATCAATTGAAAGAATAAAACATGAATAAAACATCATGTCATGGAAAAATACACTTTATTATTGATAACCTAACCAGACACAAGCTATCACTAATGTTAAATGAAAAAAAAGTGCACAACCTAAAAGTTGAGAATTATGTTTTATCTAGCAGACTTACTGTGGACTATAGCCTGAGCTACAGCAACTCAGATAGCTCTGAGGGACTGGTCCAAAGAGGTAAATGAGGACCCAGGATATATGAGTGTTTTGCTGAAAAAAAAATGTAGTTGAACATAAAATGATTACTGCAAATCACAAAAAACAGACATCTCCAGTTAATGATTTTGGTGCTTTTCTATATAGGGGAAGATACAAGAGTCTGGGCTCATTAAAATCATTCCTTAGATATGTATCTCAACTGTATCAGGCCAGTATCCTGTTTTTCTCCATCCTGAATTCCCCTCAGGGGGCACTGTGTGTGTTTGTCTGGGGGGGCCTGCAGTGGCTGATGGCTTGATGGCCTCAACACCCTTTGTTTACTGAAATGGCAGGCAACATTCTTTGTCCATGCCAATCCTTCTAGGTGCCCTTTTGAATGCTTTTTCTTTGCCTTTAGGCTTTGTCCTCAGTCATCATTTCTTCTCACTCCACATGCTCTGTATTGATGTCACTGTTCCCATGCCTTCAGTTGCCATGTTAACGCAGAGTGCTCTCATGTTGCTATTTCATACTTTTCTCCCTCAAGCTCAAAAGAAGCATTTCAGAAAGGATTCCTTGGAACATGAGTCCTGCAAGATACTCTGTGGGAAGAAAACCAGGTCCATGGTCAAATGATTTTGGGAAATGCCTTTGCTCTTAGAAATTCACAATATACATTAGCGTATTAAAGACTATGTACCCGTTTAATTTTGTGTAACCAAACGTTCCCCCTAACTTCTTTTACATGGAGTCCCCGCTCTTTCATTTTTCAGTTAACATTTGCTAATGCCCTAGAGAGCTATCATTTTTTAGGGCAACTGCTTTGGGAAATGCTGATGTTAACCCATTTATCCAACTATCTGATGGATGTCTCTATTTGGATGTCACACAGATGCAACAAACTCATCTTGCTCAAAACAGATCTCATACTATCCTTCAGTTCTTAGAGGTAATCAGTCATCAGATCCCAGGATTATATTCTTCAAATCTCACTCAACATCCCCAATCCTCACTGTTTCTACTTCAGGCCATTATTACATTTTCTACCTGGACTATTGCAGTAGTATCCTATATGTCTCTCTTATCCCATTCTTTCTCTTTCCTTGAATTCATACCTCACACTGCCACCAAACTGATCGTCTGAAAACGTACAGTGATTATGTTATTCCCACTCGTTAAAACTGAGGATTATTTCTTCATTTGCTTCAGTGAAAATCTTGAATTCCTTAGTGGGGCCGGCAGGGTGCTCCGTGACTGACCCTTGCCCTGCTCTAAGCCTCTGGTGCCTTCCTTCTCTTCCTCTGTACCGTGTACAGATCACAGAAGGCAACAAATCATTTCCCACCCTCTGCTCCCTCTGCCTAGAATTTCTTTATCATCCTTACAGATTAGTAGAGTCAGAACTGGGTTCCAATTCCCACTTTACACCTTACTAGCTCTGTGACCTTGAACAAGGTACTTTAACACTATGGGCCTAATTTTCCTCATCTGTAAATTGGGGATCATCATAGGCTCAGTGCTTAGCAAAACAAAACCAAACGAAACCAAAAACCCCAAAATATACTTCATACATTTTATTTTTATTTTTTTTTTAAAAATATTTTATTTATTTATTTATTTGGCTGTGTTGGGTCTTAGTTTTGGCACGCAGGATCTTCGTTGCTGCATGCAGGATCTTTCATTGCTGCATGCGGGCTCTTGTTGAGGCACACGGGCTTCTGTAGTTGCAGCGTGTGGGCTTCCCTCTAGTTGTGGTGCACGGGCTCCAGAGCACGCGGGATCAGTAGTTGTGGTGCACAGGCTTAGTTGCCTCGTGGCATGTGGTATCTTGGTTCCCCGACCAGGGATCAAACCCACGTCCCCTGCATTGGAAGGCAGATTCTTAACCACTGGACCACCAGGGAAGTCCCTACTTCATACATTAAAAAAAAATAAAACTGTGACATTATGTTTTAAGACCCAATTTTTTTTAGTGGCAATTTTGAAGGATCTTTATTCAAGATTGCCTAGCAAGCTGGTGTCATTTTACCTTTAGTAGTTGCTATCTCTTTTTCCTCTCCCAGCTATGTTGAGATATAATTGACATAACAGTGTAATAACATCACATAACAATGTGTTATTTGATACATTTCTAAATTGCAAAATGATTAGCAATATAGCATTAGCTACTACCACTATTCCATTACATAATTACCATTTCTATTTTTGTGATGAGAACATTTAAGGTGTACTCTTTTAGCAACATTCAAGTATATGATACAGTACCATTAGTGGGATAATGTATCATTAGAATCACCATGCTGTATATTAGATCCCAGAACTTGTTCATCTTATAACTGGAAGTTTGTGCCCTTTGACTAATGTCTCCCCATTTCCCCCACCCCCTGATAACCACAACTCTATTCTCTTCTTCTCTGAGTTCAACTTTTTTAGATTTCACATACAAGTGAGATCATGCAGTATTTGTTCTCTCTCTCTAAGACCCAATGTGTTGCATATAGCCTTTATTTTAACTTTGAATCTAGCATTTAACCAGTAGTTACACACCTCAAGCTAGGCTCACCCATGACACTGCTTCTCCAGCAACCTAATCAGCAGCCCTAAGCCCACTGAACTTCAAGCTTTTCAAGGAGGCCCAGGCCTTACAGGGGCCTCTCAGCGTGATGATGCCTTAGAGAAGGTGTGTTATGTCACCATAACACCAGTAGTTGCAGAAGAGGCCATAGTGTGGGTGCCACCATCTTGCTTGAGGGGGAAGGATGCTGAGTGGCGCACACCAGAGCTGTGGGGACTGTTTTGTTAGTTTAAAGCATCTGTCTACAAACTTCAGTCTTCAGTGAGCACTCTAGAAAATTGTCAGCTTCCCGGATGGAGCCTATGGGGATCAGGATTGTTGTGCAAAGTTTAAGAACACAGTCTGATTTCCTGTCACCTTACTGACATCCTCTCCTCCAGCCTGTCTTCCCACTCACTTCCTTCAAGATATTTTGGCCTCCTTGCCATGTGCCCTTAATACCCAGGGGCACCCAGTAATTTCCCACCTCAAGCCTCTGTGTTTGACTTTCCCTCTGCTTGGTACACTCTTCCTCTGGTTGCTCACGTGGCTGGCTGCTCCCTCATGCTCTGCTTAAAGGTCACCTTTGCAGAGAGGCCTTCCTTGACCTTCTTTCTCCAAGGCAGAAAACAACCATCCTGAATTTTAAAATGATAGCTTTTCGTGTGTGTGTGTGTGTGTGTGTGTGTGTGTGTGTATGTGAACTATTTTGCCCTTAATTACTTTCTGTCCACCTATTTGTTTACCTGCTTATTGCTTGTCTTTCCCACTCATATATAAGCTTTATGTGGGTAGGGATTTTTCTCTGTTCTCTTTCACTACTGTATAACCAGCTCCTAGCACACAACAAATAGGTAAAATACTGGGGGATGGCGTGGAGTTTGTCTTCTCTGGGCCTTAGAAGAATCTCAGGGGGTTCAGAATGGGTTACTAGCCTGGAGTTACCTTCCTGTTGCTGAAGACAATCTCAAGTCCTCCCCCACTGTGCCCCCAGTGCATGTCCAGTCTCACGGATGACAAATATCAGTGGGCAAGGACACCAAGATCATGATCCTCACCTCCTGAGGCTCTTGTTTCTTCCTCAAGGTATTTATGAGGGTCCTGGGTGATGGTGGTGAATGCTGGTCATTCAGGCAGTGGCCCAGCCATTCTGTCCTGGATAGGCCATGAGAAGTGTGCGTTCATGTCTAAGAGCTGAAACTCGCGTCCCTCAGGGTCCAGCATGTGAACCACAGCCAGAACAGGTTGGAGAGACCATAGCCCTGCTGGTCCTGCAGGAGTGAGGAGGGCTGCCTGGGAGGCTGTGGAGGAGAGACAAGGTGGGAAGGATGGTGTCTGAAGGTGAAGGGGGATGTCTGAGGGAAGAGGCCTAAGGATATTTGTGCCCTGACGCCTATGTCCCTACTATTGTTTTCCCTTCCCCTTCAGTGGGCCCTCAGCTGTCTTCCCCACAGCTAACTCTCTGTGCCCACGGGTACCACGTCTCTCCCCTCAATGTGCACCATCTGTCTGGGCAGACTGGAGGAGACCACTTCCCACCTCTTGTCCACCAACACTGCATCTACCTGAGCCTGACACATGGACCCGAGGACAGGAGATGAGGGCTTGGAGCCTCATGACAAAGTTATCCAGCAGTGGGTGAGGGGCCAGCGGGAGGGGGTCAGAAGAAACGCTTCTGTGTCAGGCTGCCTTGCTCTTCACCTCAGAAGCGGGCCAGATTGCCACGTGGAGGTTCAGACAGGGTCAAGAGTGACAGATGGAGACTAATTTTTACCAGTCAAGGCAAGGGTGGGTCTGAAAGTGGAGTCAGCTGGGAGACTCCCCTTGGTGTGCGGGCACCCAGTTGGTTGAGGGCTGCAAGCTTGGGCTTGGTGATCAGTTTGGGGACTTAACATTGCACCTAGGCCTGGGATTTGGGGCCTTGCTTGGAATAAAGCAGCTTAAGTCCCCAGGCTGGAATTTAGCTAGAGTGAAACGCCTAGCAACAAGCCAGCCCCTTAGCTACAGCAAGGACACTGGCAATGCAGGCCTGGAACCTCCCCTTGGAATCCTTGGCAAGCAGCACTGAGGCCTAGAGATCATGGTCAGAGATGGAACGCTTAGTGGAGAATGGGTATCATGGAGACTGGGGCTTGCACCCAGGCCTGGCAGGGTGGGGTGAGGAAGATTAGATTCAGTCACAGAGCATTTGGGGGAGAGGGAGTTCACTCACATTTGGGGTGGGCGTGGCTAAAAGGAACCACCTCTCTGGAGGGCTGACAGAAGATGGCTGTGCTCAAGAAGAGGCCTGAGTGTGGGTACCACCAGCTTGCTTGAGGTTTAGGGAGGAAGGATGGTAAACGGTGCACAGCAGAGCCATGAGGACTGCTGTGTTGGTTTAAAGTATCCATCTACAACCTTCAGTCCTCAGTGAGTACTCTAGAAAATTGTCAGCTTCCCAGATGGAGCCTATGGGGATCAGGATTGTTATGCTAAGTTTAAGAACTTGGTTAACTTAAAATCTCAATGTCAGACTACACTTCTATTATTTATTTATTTATTAAAATTACTGGACTGAATGTCAATATTATGACATAGTATGAGTGTGTTTCATGTTTGGTAATTGCAATCATTGTTGCTTTTGTTGTGGTCATCCATTTACAATGCTTGGTGTCAGTTTATTTATCTCTTGTAAAAATAAAATACAGTTTGTGTGTGTGTGAAAAAAACTAGGAAAAAAATAAATCAAAAAATGTTAAAAAAAAAAAGAATAAATTGGATTCTTCATTCCCTTCTGGAAAAAGGGTTGGGAACTAATATTTTTTGAGCACCTGTTAGCATCCATGGTTTGAGCAACCATGCTGGGAATTTTATATATGTTATTGCATTCATTCTTACGGGACAGGGATAAAAGAAAATATATTGAATTCTAAGAGACTGTGGGTGTTTTCCTCCCCCATTTCTAAAGAGGAAGGCTGCTGCCTTGGTTAAGGAGCTACCTTTGTAGTGCAGGATCCAGGTATTCCCAAATGAAAAGAAAATCAAGAGATGGAGAGACTCATCTACATCCTTGGCACATTGATATTTTGTGCCAAATAGTTCTTTGTTTTGGAGGCTGACCTATGCACTGTAGGATGTTTAGCAGTATCCCTGGACCCCACTTGAGAATCACAGATATACATGTTTAAGGGTTGAGACTTGGAGGTGAGAAAGGAGCTAGACTAGAGAGGTGGTGGAGTGGGAATTGAGGACAATTTTGGGGGGTAGAAAGAGAAAAAGGAGAATTTTTTGAGTCACTACTACAGACTGAGGATGAGACAATCCCCCAAAGGATTTTTTGAGAAGTTATTCATTAAGAGTGAATTTTCCCCTTTATAATTTTCTTGAAAGTTTGGATCAGGATTTGAGTTGCTCTGAATTGTGATTTTTATATGGTTGTTGTTTCCTTGAATATGATTCTGTGTTGAAACTGGACCACATGGTAAGTGTTCGTGTAGATTTTATATGGTTTACACTCATAACAGTCTTTTAAATTCACACTATCCCCATTTTTATAGATGATGCCCTAATCTCTCTGAAAGGTAAGATTTCACCTTGTACCATTCTGCCTTCCTCTTCCCTTTGCCTTCACAGAGAGGACCATGTTTCATTTTCTCAATATTTTTAAAAGACTAGTATGAAAAAACACCTGTTTTTCCTCTTTTTAAATGATGTCATAGCTTACATTCAGAGGTAATTTAACATCTAACCATCATATGATTCAGAAAGGTATGTCTGCAAGTTTCTTATTGTTGCTATAACAAATAACTACAAATTTAGTGGCTTAAAACAATACAAACATTATCTTACAGTTCTGGAGATCCACAATCAGTCTCAGTGGGCTAAAATCAAGGCGTTGACAAGGCTGCATCCCTTCTGGAGACTCTAAGGGAGAATCCATTTCCTTGCCTTTTCCAGCTTCTAGAGGCTGTGTGCATTCTTGACTCATGACCCTGCATCACTTCAACCTCTGTTTCTTTCATCATATGTATTTTTCTCTTTGACCTGCCTGCCTCCTTCTTAATAAGGACACTTCTGATTACTTTGTGAACCCACCTGAATAATCCAGGACAATCTTTCCATTTCAAGATACTTAGTCACATCTGCAGAGTCCCTTCTGCCATGTAAAAGAGCATATTTACAGGTTCCAGAGACTGGGATGTGGGCATCTCTGGGGCCATTATTCTGCCTTCCTCAGCAAGGGTGTGAGACCTCGCAGTATGTATGGTCTCATTCTGACAACGTGCTTGAATTGTTCCATCTTGACTAGATTTTTTTTTAATATGAAATTCTTAGGCTTAGCTGACATTTAATTTTCACACTAGAGTCAGAGTCAGTGCCTGGCTCACAATGACCACTTAGTAAATAAAAGCTAATATTTGTCAGATTGAATTATTACCTATTAACCAGTAAGATTGTAAGACGGGCGTTCTGTACTTTCCTGTGTCCATGACTATTTTGAGGAGATTTTTGGGGAAGAACCTATCCCTCCTCCTGGAGGAGAGTGGGAGAGCGGATGCTTAATGGTTGTAGGATTTTTTTTTGAAGTGATCAAAATATTTTGTAACTAGATAGAGGTGGTGGTTGTACAACATTGTGAATGTATTAAATGCCACTGAATTGTATACTTTAAAATGGTTAAAGTGGTGAGTTTAATGGTATGTGTATTTTGCCACAATTAAAAAAAAATCTCAATGTCAGACTACACTTTTATTATTTATTTATTTATTAAAATTAATTAATTAATTTTTGGCTGCATTGGGTCTTCGTTGCTGAGCGCGGGCTTTCTCTAGTTGCGACGCACGGGGCCTACTCTTCGTTGCTGTGTGTGGGATTCTCATTGTGGTGGCTTCTCTTGTTGTGGAGCACGGGCTCTAGGCATGTGGGCTTCAGTAGTTGTGACACACAGGCTCGGTAGTTGTGGCTCGCGGGCTCCAGAGTGCAGGCTCAGTAGTTGTGGCGCAGGGGCTTAGTTGCTCTGTGGCATGTGGGATCTTCCTGGACCAGGGCTCAGACCTGTGTCCCCTGCATTGGCAGGAGGATTATTAACCACTGCGCCACGAGGGAAGTCCCAGAATGCCACAGACTCTTACTATTCTTACCCAGTTTTACTATATATATTTTTTCTTTCTTTCTTTCTTTCTTTCTTTCTTTCTTTCTTTCTTTCTTTCTTTCTTTCTTTCTTTCTTTCTTTCTTTTTCTTTCTTTCTTTCTTTCTTTCTTTCTTTCTTTCTTTCCTTCTTTCTTTCTTTCTTCTTTCTTTCTTCTTTCTTTCTTTCTCTTCCTTGCTTCCTTCCTTTCTTTCTCTCTTTTTTTTTCTTTCTTTCTTTCTTTTCTGCACCATGTGGCACGCAGGATCTTAGTTCCCACATTGGAAGCCTTGGAAGCACAGATTCTTAACCACTGAACCACCAGGGAAGTCCTAGATTTTCTTGAATAAATAGTTCTTCATTTGCTGTACGCTCTTAGGACAATTTGCAGAGACTTTAACTGGTTGCTTTCTTTTAAAAAATTTCACCAACTTTATTAGTTTTGTTGGGAGGGGGTCCATGGAACATCTCACTCTACCACCCTGGAACTCTCCATATATATATTTAACTGACCCAGCTTCAGTAATTGAAAGACTACTATTAACTATCGATAATACTGTATTGCATATTTGAAAGTTGCTAAGAGAGTAGATCTTAAAAGTTCTCATCTCTAGAAAAAATATTTGTAAGTACATATGATGACAGATGTTAACTAGACCTGTGGCCATCATTTTGTAATATATACAAATATCGAATCATTATATTATACACCTGAAACTAATATAATGTATGTCAATTATACCTCAATAAAGTTAAAAAGAAAAAGACCATCCTTTTCCCACTGCACTGTACTGTGACTGTGACCTTTGTCATAAATCAGGTGGTGAATTTAAATAAATAAATAAATAAGTAAGTAAATATATATATATATATATATATATATATATATATATATATTTGTTCTGGACTTTCCATTTTGTTCTGTTGGTCTACCTGTTTATCCTCACACCTATGTCACATTGCCTTAGATCCTGGAGCTTTTTAACAAGGCTTGAAATCAGGTAGTGTAAGTCCTCCAACTTTTTCTTCCTTTTCCTCTTCTCCTCATCCCTCAAGACTGGACTTAGCTATGTTGTTTTTACCATGTACAACTTTTAAACATTTTTATGTCATTGAATATATGTCTTTCTCTTTATGGTTTCTAGATTTTGAGTCACTGTTAGGAAAGTTTTCATCAGTCCTAGGCTATAAAGGAATTCACTGCCTTTCCTTTGTGTATGTGTATGTGTGTGTGATTTTATTTTATACGTTTAGATCTCTGATCCATATAGGATCTGTCTTAATATACAGTGTGAGGAATGGGTCTAGTTTAATTCTCTTTTCCACTTTGCTATCTTTTGTCCTAATACCACCTATCAACTGTGTTCATCTTTTTTACCACTGATTTGAGATGACAGCTGTACCATAATTTCCCTTGTGCACTTGGGTGTGTTTCTATATTTTCTATTCAATTTCACTAGTCTGTGTGCCAGTACCACGTTTTAATTATAGAGGCTTTATAGTATGATTTAATATCTGGAAGAGTTTGTCCCTCCTCAAGGTTCCTCTCCCCACCCCCAGCTTTGTTGAGATATAATTGACATATAACATTGTATACATTTCAGGTGTACAACGTGATGATTTGATATATGTATATATTGCAAAATTATTACCACAATAAGGTTAGTTAAGAAATCCATCACCTCACAGAGTTACCTTTTTTTGTGTGATGGGAATGTTAAGATCTACCCTCTTGTTAACTTTCAAGTGTACAGTACAGTATTGTTAGCTATACTCACCATGCTGCACAGTAGCTCCCCAGAACTTATTCATCTTGTAACTGGAAGTTTATAGCCTTTGACCAACATCTCCCCATTTCCTCCCCAGCCCCAGGTAACCATCCTTCTACTCTCTGTTTCTCTGAGTCTGTCTTTTTTAGATTCCACATATAAGGGATATCATACAGTATTTGTCTTTCTCTGACTTATTTCACTTAGCCTAATGCCCTCAAGTTCCATCCAAGTTTTCATAAACAGCAAGATTTCCTTCTTCCTCATGGCAAATATATATATATATTTTTCCCCCTCCCTTTATTCCTTTGTCAGTGAACACTTAGGTTGTTTCCACGTCTTCACTATTGTGACTAATGCTATGGAGGTTCCTCAAGAAATTAAAAATAGAACTACCATATGATCTAGCAGTCCTGCTTCTGGGCATATATCTGAAAGAAATGAAATCACTATCTTGAAGAGATACCTGCACCCCATGTTCACTGCAGCATTATTCACAATACCCAAGTCATAGTTCCTTTTTTTCAGGGGTTTCTTGGATACTCTTACTTCTATATTCTTTCATATTAACTTTATAATCAACCTGTTTTGCTCCAGGAAGACATATGATATTTTAATTGGGATCATCTTAAATTTAAAATGAACCTAAAGACAATGAAACCTTTATGATGTTAGTTATTCTTTCCATTTTTATTTCCATTTGTTCAAATCTAGTTGTGTGTTTTTCAGGAGTGTTTTGTAGTTTTCCTATTAAATATATGCCTAGGATTTTATTTTGTTTTGTTTTATTGCTGTTGTTCATTTCACCAAAAAGGATATACAGTTGGAAAATAGCCACAAGAAAATATGATCATTAGCCATTAGGGGAATACAAATTGAAACCAAAATGAGAAACCAGTACACACCTATCAGAATGGCTGAAATAAAATATAGTGATAACACTAAATACTGGCAGTACATAGAAACTGGATCAGTCATATATTGCTAGTGGGAATGTAAAATGGTACAGCCTTTCTGGAAAATAGTTTGTCTGTTTCTTATAAAACCAAACATAATCCAGCAATTTCATTATTGGGCATTCCAGAAAAATGAAAATTTATGTTCACACATAAAAACCTGTACATGAATGTTCACAGAAGTTTTATTCAGAATAGCCCCAAACTGAAAACCACCCAACTATCTTTCAACATTAAGGATGAATGTTTAAACAGACTCTGGTACATCCATACTTCGGAATATTGCTCAGCAATAAAAAGGAACAAACTACTGATACATACAACAACTTGGATGGATTTCAATGGAATTATGCTGAATGAAAAAAGACAATCTTGGGACTTCCCTGGTGGTCCAGTGGCTAAGACTCTGCGGTTCCAATGCAGGGGGCCTGGGTTTGATCCCTGGTGAGGGAACTAGATCTCATATGCTGCCACCAAGAGTTTGCATGATGCAACTGAAGATCCCACACGTGGCAACAAAGATCCTGCCTGCAGCAACTAACACTCAGAGCAGGCAAAAAAAAAATAAATAAATAAAAATAAAAAAAAAATAAAAAAAAGAGAAAGGAAAAAGGCAATCTCAAAAAGTCACATACTGTATGATTATATTTATGCAATAAGGCGGAAATAACATAGAGATTAGGCGTTGCCAGGGCTTCAAGTGGTGGGGAAGGTGGATGTTTATTCTGGCTATAAAGGGGTAGTAAGGAGAAGCTTTGTGGGGATGGAACACTTTTCTCTCACTCTCTCTTTTTAATATTTATTTATTTAGGCTGTGCTGGGTCTTAGTTGTGGTATGCAGGATCTTCGTTGAAGCAGGCGGGATCTTTAGTTAAGGCATGCAGACTCTTAGTTGCGGCATGCATGCGGGATCTAGTTCCCGGACTAGGGATTGAACCCGGGCCCCCTGCAATGGGAGCATGGAGTATTACCCACTAGACCACAAGGGAAGTCCCGGAACAGTTCTGTATATTGATTATGGTAGTGGTTACATGCAATAAAATTGAATGGAACTAAACACACACAAATGAGTGCACTTAAAGCTGGTGAAATCTAAATAAGCTCTGTGGATTATACCAATGTCAATTTCCTGGTTTTGATATTGTACTATAGCTATGCAAGATGTTAGCACTTGGGGAATCTACTGAAGCATCCACAGTACCTCCCTGTACAATTTTTGTTATCACTTCTTATGAATCTATCATTATTTTAAAATAAAAAGCTAAAAAAAATCAAAATAACGTAATGGATTATAACCTATCGAATAAAATAGGAAACCATGCGTCCATACCGATATGGATAAATGAATGAATAAATTGAAATTTTGATGAAGAATGAGATATATACATAGTATCAAACTGCCTCCTCACTATATACTCATTAATTACAAAAGGAAAACCAATAACTTTATAGTAGAGAAACCTGGCAGACACAATATTAATCAAGGAATCAAAGTGAACATTCTCAGTATTGATAGGGTGAAATGAAAAGGACATGGCGTTGCCTCTGTGATATTCCTATCCAAGGTACAAAATCTGAATCTAACCATGAGGAAACATCAGACAAATCCAAACTGAGAGACATTCTACAAAATAACTGGCCTGTAATCTTTAAACGTATCAAGGCCATGAAAGTCAAGGAAAGTCTGTGGAAATTGTTTCAGACTGAAGGAAATTAAAGAGACAGGGTAACTAAATGCAATATGTGATTCTGAACTGGATGGACCCTTTTGCTAGAAAGGACATTACTGGGACAAGTGGTAAAACTTGAATGGGGTCTGAGGATTAGATGGTAGTAACATATTCATGGCATGTCCTGATTTAGATGCTGTGTTTTGGTTATATAGGAGAATGTCCTCATTTGTAGGAAATACCCATTAAAGTACCCAGGAGTGATCAAGTATCGAGTCAGCAACTTAATCTAAAATGGTCCAGCAAGAAAAGTTCTGTGTACTGTACTTTTCTAAGTTTGAGATTTTTTTCAAAATAAAATATTTTTAAAACATCAAGCAAAATTGTTTGCAGGCAATTTTTTTAATTAGAAAAATTACCTAGTGGAATCTGTAAGATATAGCTAAATCAAAATGGAGAGGAAAAAATGTTGCCTTAAAAACTTACTTAAAAAAAAAAGACAATTCAAGAAGATGGGGGAAAAAAGAAAGCAGAAGGAATAAATAGATAAAAGCATAGATGACAGTATAAAATTGAAAAGAATGATACACTAAATAAATTTTCTTTAGGATAATAAATATAGATAGACTAGTTTTAACAAATACAGTGAGTAAGAAGTACAAGAGAAATAACGAGAATTGCAAGTGATATTAAAAGAATCATAGGACACTACTTTGTTCAATACCATCCAAATAAACTTGGCAATCTAAATGAAATTTGTGTTTTTAGGAAGAATAAATGGACAAAACTGACTCTGGGATAGAGAGAAAATCGAATACACTATTTACAATAGAACAAATAGAATGAAAATTCAAAGTTACCCTCCTAAACTGTGCCAGACCCAAAGGAAATCCTAGGGGAATTCTACCAGTGCTCCTTCGACTTTCCCAGAGCTTAGAAAGAAAAGGGAAAACTTTTCAATTCTTTCCATTTATTTATTTTTAATATTTACTTATTTATTTATTTGGCTGCATCAGGTCTTAGTTGCCGCAGGCGGGCTCTTAGTTGCAGCATGCGGGATCTAGTTCCCTGACCAGGGATTGAACCCGGACCCCCTGCATTGGGAGCGCAGTCTTAGCCACTGGACCACCAGGAAAGTCCCTCAATTCTTTTTAAATTGAATGTTACACTGATCCAAACTTACCAAAAGTAGGGGGAAAAAAGTGGGAAGGTAACTAACTACAAATTTCATTTATGCATATCTGTTCATAAATCATACATGAAACAATGTGAAAAACACTACAGAACAAAAGAATAATCCAGCATAAACAAGTGGGAGTTTTTTTTTCTAGAGATGCCAGGAGAGTCAGATGGAAGGAAATCTATTACTGTAAATCATTATACTGATTGATATTAGGAGAAAATTGGATTATCTCCCAGATGTAAAACATATGTGATAAAAAAACAATGATCAGGACTTCCCTGGTGGTGCAGTGGTGGAGAATCCGCCTGCCAATGCAGGGGACATGGGTTCGAACCCTGGTCCAGGAAGATCCCACATGCCACGGGGCAACTAAGCCTGTGCTCCACAACTACTGAGCCTGCGCTCTAGAGCCCGTGAGCCACAACTACTGAGCCCACGAAGCCACAGCTACTGAAGCCCGCACGCCTAGAGCCCGTGCTCCGCAACAAGAGAAGCCACCGCAATTAGAAGCCTGCGCGCTGAAACAAAAAGTAGCCCCGCTCCTGCTCGCCGCAACTAGAGAAAGCCTGCACAGCAGCGAAGACCCAACGCAGCCAAAGATAAATAAATAAATAAATAAAATAAAAGGGGAAAACATAAAGGTTTAAAAAAAAACAATGATCATTCCAAATAAAAACTCATAATACGCCAAGAATTGTTGGCTATTTCTTTAACTTGATAAAACCAATAATCAGCATCATATTAAGGGTGAGACCACAAAAGCTGTTCCATTAAAGTCAGGAAAAAGATGAAATTGGTCCCTGTCAGGACCTGACATGTCCTAGTTAGCCAATGATGGTTAAGAAATTAGAGACTGAAACTAGAGGAACAAATATTGGAGAGGAAAAAATACATAACTTTTTTTAAAAGATAGGTGCCCTGCACATACCAAAACTCTGTGAAAATGAAGAATGTGAAAAACAATAAATGTAAAAAGCTAAAAGAAAATTTAGAATGATAATTATATAAATTTGGGGACAGGGGGTCTTGCCACGCTATTCTTTATAAAGAATATCTCAACTAGGAGTACTTATAATATGGCAAAAGAAGCCAAGGAAATAATAAAACTATATCAGTGACCTGACACAATTCCAATCATTCATCCCACAGATCTCTAAACACTCACCCCAGAGACCCCCTTCACTAACTTCACATAGTCTCCATCACGCACCCCATTACTGACCCTACAGATCTCCATAACTTGGCTTACTGAACCCCAGCCCCCCATCACTAACCCAAGGGGTCATTCCTGATAAAAGCCAGTATCTAGGTGAGTTCTTGTAACAAAGACCCCTTCTGCTGCTTTTTATCTGTCCCCTTCTCTCAGTCCTCACCTATTTGCCACCACTGTGCATCCTCATTAGCAGCTGTGAAGTCAGTTTCCCATGGCCAACAAGGGCGCCTTTGTGACCACAGGGATTTTGCTCCTGGGGGCTCTTCAGTTGCTGCGGGCACTCAGTGGTGCTCCCCACAGCGTTGTGTTCCCAGCGAGTGGCAGATTGGATCTGTCCCTCTGGCAGAGGAGCTGGCCTCTCTCTGGTGGCCTGTCTTTGTACCCTTGGGATAGGACAGCAGGAAGCGGATCAGCTTTTAGGAGTTTTGGAACTGCCTCTCAGACTGTAAATTTGGAGAAATCTCTCTTGCTGTTTATATAGTTAAATATAGATATAAAAATATAACATTACATAGATTAATCACATAGATATTGCATAAAGATGTGTTAGCTATGTGATTTATGTAAGGTGTAAAAATAGTTTTCATGAAAATTGTTGAAACTTGTGCTGGTTATATGACAGGTCACTGTACTTTTTAATTACCTTTTGTCCATGTTTAAGTTTCTATAATAAAACTTAAAAAAATCGTTATTTTGGGACTTCCCTGGTGGTGCAGTGGTTAAGAATCCGCCTGCCAATTCAGGGGACACGGGTTCAAGCCCTGGTCTGGGAAGAACCCACATGCCGTGGAGCAACTAAGCCCATGTGTCACAACTACTGAGCCTGCGCTCTAGAGCCTGGGAGCCACAACTACTACTGAAACCCTTGTGCCTAGAGCCCGTGCTCTGCAACAAGAGAAGCCACCACAATGAGAAGCCCGCGCATCGCATTGAAGAGTAGCCCCCCACCCCCACCCCCCCTCACCACAACTAGAGAAAGCCTGCGTGCAGCAACAAAGATCCAATGCAGCCATAAATAAATAAATAAAAATCATTATTTTGAGTACTGTAATGATAATAAACATGGCTCTGTTACCCAAAGCAAGTTCATGTGCTCTATGCACACAGTGAGGCCAAACAAACTGAAAAGTTAGAGTTTGGAGCAGAGAAAGATTTGTTGCAGGGCAAAGCAAGGAGAATGGGTGGCTCATGATCAAAAAACCCAAAGTCCCCAATGGTTTTGGGGGAGAAGTTTTTAATAGGCAAAATTTGGGGTGAGGGCTGCAGGGTGTGTGACTTTCTTGTGATTGGTTGGTGGTGAGGTAACAGGGTGGTGCTCCGGAGATCTTGTGCCCAGCCTGAAGTTACCATCCTCCACCTGGTTGGGGGCCTTAGTTCCTGAGGAAGAACTCAAAGATATTGTTATGTATATTCCTTGAGTAGTAACCAGGACCCTGCTTTAATCACTGCACTGTTCCTTGACTGTTCCTCCTTTGTTTCTGCATTCTCTCTCTTCCCTAATTAGTAACTGTTTGAATCTGCCCTTTGGAACTCAGGGAAGGTGTAAGAGGCTGTGAGTGAAGCCTATTTCCTACAAACAAGAAACTGGGGAAACGGAAAGGATTTGTACCCTGGAGGGCCCCACAGGTTCCTACTCAGTTTCACCTCTTCTCCCTGCTTTTTAAATTGTACTTTTTAATATGTATTTTCCCCCCTTTTCATCCTTACTTTTAGTCCAACTCCAGGCACACTCCTTAAAGCATTGTGTCCTTTATGTCTAGTGACATACAGAAGTATATATTTCACCATCAGTTAATATTTGTAAGTACATAGGGTGAATTGAAACCGCACAACTCAGATGGGATTTGAACCCAGCCAAAACTCAGGTTGGGACTCGAACCCACTGTCTCTTAATTGAAATCACTCACCTGGTCTCAGGACTTAATCAAGCTCAGGTTCTTTATGTCTCGTCAGAGAAAGAATTCAGTGAGAGACAAAGTGATAGGTAAGAAGTGGATTTACTTAGAGAGATACACATTCCATAGACAGAATGCGGTCTGTCTCAAAAGGCAAGAGCATCCTCAAAATATGGGGTGGTTAGTTTTCATGGGCTGGGTAATTTCATAGGCAAATAAGTAGGAGGATTATTCCAACTATTTTGGGGAAGGGGGTGGGGATTTCCAGGATTTGGCCACCACCTACTTTTTGGCCTTTTATGGTCGGCCTTGGAACTGTCATGGCGCTAGTGGGTGTGTTATTTAGCATATGCTAATGTATCACAATGAGTGTATAATGAGGCTCAAGGTCTACTGGAAGTTGAATCTTCTGCCATCTTGGACCTAATCGGTTCTAATCAGTTTATGTTGTACCCTCAATGACTATGTCATTCTTTTAAAGGTTGTGCCTTGCCCCCTTCCCTCCTGTTTCAGAATCAGCCACTATATTTCACCATTATGCAACTAAATCCTCTTATGACCACTAAATGTCTTCATCTTAAGATTCAGAAAGATGCCCATATATCTAAATATCTATATCTAGATATAAAAGTTATTCTATATATTTCCATATGTGCATACTCATATCTATTTTATTTTTAACAAATACATTTATGTTACACACACATAAATCACACGGAAGAAGAATCTCCCTGGCCCAGACAAGGCATCTTGGCTGGGGCTAGGACTCTGGTGCAGGTCTAGTCAACCAGTTCGGTAATGAGATCCCACAGGTTAAGGGCTCAGTCCTGCAAGACTACCCTCTCCCCACCCACTTCAGATGCCAGATTGTCACCCATACTCCTGACCAGTTTCCATGCAGCAGAAATTTGATTAATTCACAGAACTCAGAGAAACATTTTACTTACTAGATTATAGGTTTATTATAAAAGAATATAACCTAGGAACAGCCAGATGGAAGAGATGCATAGGGCAAGATGTCTGGGAAGGGGGGGCAGAGCTTCCATGCCCTCTCTAGGTGCACCACTCTCCCCACATCTTCACATGTTCACCATACTTGAAGCTTTTTATTTCCCCTTCTTACCTGAAGGATAGTTTCACTAGATAAAGAATTTGCACTTGACAACTCTTTTCTCTCAGTACTTTAAAAAATATTACGCCACTGATGAGAAATCTACTGTCATTTTCTTCAGTCTTTTTCTTTTTTACATTTAAAAGAATTGAGATATAATTGACATATAACATTGTGTAAGTTTAAGGTGTACAATGTGTTGATTTGATGTGTTTATATACTGCAAAATGATTATCACCATATCATTATATATCATATCACCATATATATATCATTATAACACCTCTATCCTGTCACAAATTACAGTTTCTTTTTTGTGGTGAGAACAATTAAGACATATGTATATATATAACTGATTCATTTTGTTGTAAAGCAGAAACTAACACACCATTGTAAAGCAATTATACTCCAATAAAGATGTTAAAAAAAAAAGATTTGCTCTCTAGGCAATTTTCAAGTATATGATACATTATCACTAGCTATATTCACCATGCTGTGTATTAGATCTCCTTTATTTATCTACTACTTGCAGGTTTGTACCCTTAAACAGTATCTCTCCAATTTCCCCACCCAATCTGCTGTCATTTAAATTGGTGTTCCCCTGGGGATAATGCTTTATTTTTCTCTGGCTGCTAAAAGGGAGCAGATTTTGCCACCCCAAAACATGCCTCTTCGGCATATTTTTTAAATTAATTAATTAATTTTAAATTTATCTTTGGCTGCATCGGGTCTTCGTTGCTGCGCGCAGGCTTTTCTCTAGTCGCGGCGAGTGGGGGCTACTCTGGTTGTGGTGCGCAGGCTTCTCATTGCAGTGGCTTCTCTTGTTGTGGAGCAGGGGCGCTAGGTGCACAGGCTTCCATAGTTGTGGCACATGGGCTCAGGAGTTGTGGCTTGAGGCCTCTAGAGCGCAGGCTCAGTAGTTGTGGCGCACAGCCTTAGTTGCTCTGCAGCATGTGAGATCTTCCCGGACCAGGGCTCGAACCCGTGTCCCCTGCATTGGCAGGCGGATTCGTAACCACTGCACCACCAGGGAAGCCCTGGCATATTATTTTAAGCTGGTTATTTTTAAAAAGACAGGAGCCCTGAGAGAAGCTCTGAAAACTGAGTAGAAGTTACCCTTTTGTAAGAGACCTTTACATTTATAAGGGAAATCTCCATTTGTTAGGTGTCTCCCTTCTGTACCAGGAAGAGAAAGATGATTTTAAATCTCTAGAACTTCTTATCAATGGAGAAGGCAACAACTTAAATCTATATAACAACCTTACCCCTGTTTACTGTGCTTTTCCTGGTCACCTCCCATAACTGACTCTCCTCCCACCCTCTCCAACATTTTCTTCCACCTTTAGCTGGAAGATAGTATTTAAGGTGATGGCTTTGGCCATTTCAGAGAGTTACTCAGTTTTCCTGGGTATCTCCCATGTATACAGGAGGTATATATGTTATTAAATTTTGTTTGTTTTTCTCCTGTTAATCTGTCTTATGTCAATTTAATTAGACCAACCAAAGAACTTAGAGGAAAGAAGGGAAAATTAGCCCACCCCTTCACTGTTTTCAAGTTATTTTCATTGTCTTAGTTTTCAAAAGTTTAATTATGATATATACATATTTTAAAATTTATTTATTTGTTTATTTATTTGACTGCATTGGGTCTTAGTTGTGGCATGTGGGATCTTTCATTGTGGCGAGTGGGCTCCAGAGTGTGCGAGCTCAGTAGTTGCAGTGAGTGGGCTCAGTAATTGTGGCACTTGGGCTTAGTTGCCCCACAGCATGTGGGATCTTAGTTCTCCGACCAAGTATCGAACCCGTGACCCCTGCATTGCAAGATGAATTCTTAACCACTGGACCACCAGGGAAGTCCCCCTAATTATGATATATTTTGACATGAATTTCTTTGGGTTCATCATATTGAGATTCCCTCAGCTTCTTGGATCTGTAGGTGTGCGTCTTTTGCCAAATTTGGAACATTTCATTAATTATTCAAATACTCATTTGGTCTCAGGGTCTTTCTCTTATCTTCCTGGGAATTCCATGATATGAATGCTGGGCCTTTTGTTATTGTCTTACAGGTCTATGAGACTCTGTTTAATATTTTCTGTCAATTTTCTCTCTGTTGTTCAGATTGGGTAAGTCAAGTTTACTGATTCTACCTTCTGTCATCTCTACTCTACTAGTGAGCCCATCCAGTGAGGTTTTTATTTCTGTCATTGCCCTTTTTGGTTCTATAATATCCATTTGGGGTTTAAAAAAAATAACTTCTTTGCTGAGATTCTTCTCATTTTTCATTTGTTCCAAGAGAATTTGTAGAGTTTGTAATTGATTGTTGAAACATTTTTATATTGGGTGCTTTACAATCTTGTCAGATAATTTGAACATCTGAGTCATCTCAGCGTTGGCATCCGTTGATTGTCTTTTCTCATTCAAGTTGTTATTTACTTGGTTCTTGATGTGACAAATGATTTTCTATTGTATTCCAGGCCTTTATCTATGATGTTAGGAGACTATGAGTCCTATGAAAATCTTTCATTTTAGTAGCCAGTCACCCTGTTTAGGTTTGGCATGAAAGTTTCGGCCTAATTTTGGTGCTGTGGTTCCAATGGCAGTTTAATTTTCTGAGCCTTTGTGGTGTTATTTTTATCTGATTGGTCTATCTGGTGCCTCTGGGGCTCTCACTTGCCTTTGCTGGTGCTGCTTAAGGATGGAAAGGATTTCTACAGGCCAGGCCTCTGGGTGTTCCTCAGTGGTAGACAGATGTGATGAGCTCCACTGACCAGTGCCTTCTGGGTGCCCAGGTGTCTCTGTGCCAGGAAGGGGAATCTCAGGTCAAAGTGGCATCCTGGGTCAGGATGGTTGCTGTGGCTAGGTCCCTCTTGCTGGTTCTGCCCCTCTTGCCTGCCTGGTGACTCTGGGCAGGGGAGAGGTTTTCCATGTCTGGCTGACTGGTTGGATCCTTCTTTCTAGTTTCACCCACCAGCGTCATGTTTCCTGTTGGGAGAAGGGAATCTCAGGTCTCTTGGGCCTTCAAGGTAAAAGAAGTTTCCAGCCTGGCCTCTTGCCGTGGCTGCATCTCTCCAGCAGTTCCCCCCTGCCTGGTTCTTTCAACTTGACCACCATCAATGGCATATTGCCTAGAATTGTGCCGTTTGATATTGGAGACACCAGCCACATGTGGCTACTGAGCGCTTGAAATGAGGCTAATGAGACTGAGAATTGATTTAAAATTTTATTAATTTTAATTAACTAAAAATTTAAAATAGATACTCAAGTGGAAGATCCAGTGCTTCAATAAAATGCAATACAATTTTGGATTAAAAGATCTGAAATGATGTCCTGTCCCCATTGACCACATATTGAGAGTCACAACATTTCCCTGGCAAACCTTTCAAATACCTAACTGCCATCTGAAAGAAAAACTGTTCTAGATGTAATGCTATACATTGTGGTAATATTAGACATTTCTTCTGTTAAAAAAATAGATACTCAATTCAGTTATTGGAAAACTTTTAAAGTATGTTTGAAACAACCTGTGAATATTAATCTACATTTTCTTTTTTAAAAAAGATTATTTATTTATTTATTTGTTTGGCTGTGCCGGGTTTTAGTTGTGGCATGTGGGACCTAGTTCCCTGATCAGGGATCAAACCCGGGCCCCTTGCATTGGGAGTACGGAGTCTTAACCACTGCACCACCAGGGAAGTCCCTAATCTACATTTTCATCTGTAAATTTTATGAAGTCTGCATATAAATCAAGTATTTCTGATGAAAATTTAGCATTCAAATTGAGATGTGTTGTAAATGTAAAATACACATCTGATTTCACAGGCTTACTACAACAAAAAGAATGCCAAATATCTCATTAATAATTTAAAAAATTGATTACATGTTGAAATGATAATGTTTTGGATATGTAGTTTAAATATATTATTAAAATTAATTTCATTTGTTTCTTTTTCTTTAATGTGTCGTCTGTCTGCAGCACCTCATGCTAAGTTTCCTCCTCCTTTTCCACCTGTGTTGGAAATTGAGGCTGATGCTCTGTTTGTTTGTTTGTTTTAGTTTGGTTTTTTGGCCACGTTGAGCAGCTTGCAGGATCTTAGTTCCCTGACCAGGTATTGAACCCGGGACACGGCAATGAAAGCACCAAGTCCTAACCGCTGGACCACCAGGGTAATCCCCAGGCTGTTGCTCTGTGTCAAAGTGATTTAGATGCTCCAGGCAGGAGTAAGAAGTTTCATTCTTTTTTTTTTTTAACACATTTATTGGAGTATAATTGCTTTACAATGGTGTGTTAGTTTCTGCTTTATAACAAAGTGAATCAGCTATACATATACATACAATTTGGAACAGCAAAGTTATTTCTACATAGTAACAGAGATGTTCACATTTCATTAGTCAGGGAGGCTAAATTCTGCCTTCCACACAAAGCCATTGGCCAGCTGCACCACCTGCCCAAAGCAACCTCAAGCCTTTGCTCCCACCCACTTCCACTTCCCTCACACAGCTGTGTCATCTATCTGCACCCCCGAAGGCTATGCACTGCCCCCTCCCTGCACTGGACAATGAGGACCTCACTGATTTACAGACCAGGAAGCCTCATATACCTAGGGAGGCCAGAGCCCCATTCTTACTCAGCCATTGGTTAACTGTGCCTTTTGTCTACAGCCTCTCAGGTGCCACTTTGGCTGCCTTCTTTCACATGGCTGTGGGTGTTACTACCTAGCATCAGTTTACTATAGGCTGAAGAAGCTAAAGCCCAATTTCTGCAGTCATTGGCTAACTATTTGTCTGTAGCAACTCAGGCTAGACCCTGCCTCTTTCACTCTGCACATAGCAACAGGGGCTTCTCCCTAGTAACAGGCTGCTGCTTCATCCCATTGGCCACCAGAAACTAGATCCCACCTTTCGTACACAGCCATTGGACAGCTGTACCATCTATCTAAAACCCCTCAGGCTTGGTCTAGACAAGAGAGCTCAAATTGCTGTCTTCCATTAACTCTTCCACCACCACTGCTCATATGGTAGGACCTTGAATTTGGTCATTTGTTATTTGACCAACCATCAATGACTCTCTTGTCAAAATCTAAAATCCAGGCTCCTGTAATAACATTTCTACTACCTTTGGACCAAATTTCAACCCTATCAGTATTGCTCTAGTCTGACCTGTAATCTACAGCTCTGATAATTCTTCCACCATCAATGCCTTTCTCGTATCCTTTAGCATTCAGCCTTTAATTAACTATTCCTCGATCAATGTCTCTCTGATCTGGAGCTTGAACCCAGGCCTATTAATTTCTCCACCATCAATGCATACTAGGCCTGATCGCAAACTCGACATCTGTGAACCTTCCAACATTAATGACCTTAATAAAGTCCATCTGATAAAGACCACAAGGGTCACATCCATAGTTGGACAGAAATGGATTTTTTAAAAACAAGTTATTTATTTATTTATTTATTTATTTTCAGCTGCATTGGGTCTTCGTTGCTGCGTGTGGGCTTCTCTAGTTGCAGCAAGCAGGGGCTACTCTTCATTGCAGTGCGCGAGCTTCACATTGCGGTAGCTTGTCTTGTTGTGGAGCACGGGCTCTAGGCTCACGGGCTTCAGTAGTTGTGGCACGTGGGCTCAGCAGTTGTGGCTTGTGAGCTCTAGAGGGCAGGCTCGGTAGTTGTGGCACGCGGGTTTAGTTGCTTCGGGGCATGTGGGATCTTCCCGGACCTGGGCTCGAACCTATGTCCCCTGCATTGGAGGTGGATTCTTAACCACTGCACCACCAGGGGAGCCCAGAAATGGGTTTTAACTTGCTGCAGCAAGGGAGACCACACACTGTAGGAATTGTGGAGGATCTCACTTAGGATGGCCAACTTGTTTTAGTTTTGCCTGGGACTTTCCTGATTTTAGCACTGAAGTTCCCTTGTTCCAATAAACGCCTCAGTCCTGGGCAAACAGGTATGGTTGATCACCCTAGTCTCACCAAAGGAAGAAATAGGATTATGGTAAGTCCCCTACATACGAACAAGTTCCGTTCTGAGAGTGCGTTTGTAAGTCCAATTTATTCGTAAGCCCAACAAAGTTAGCCTAGGTACCCAACTAACACAATTGGCTATATAGGACAGTACTGTAATCGCTTTATAATACTTTTCACACAAATAATACATAAAAAACAAACACAAAAAAATACAGAAAACATTTTTAATTTTACAGTACAGTACCTTGAAAAGTACAGTAGTATAGTACAACAGCTGGCATACAGGGGCTGGCATCAAGTGAACAGGCAAGAAGAGTTACTGACTGGAGGAGGGAGAGGAGGTGGGAGATGGTAGAGCTGAAGGATCGTCAGCAATAGGAGACGGAAGGCAAGCTGCAATTTCACTCACACCTGACACTGATGGCACAGGTTCTGGTTCCTTGCTGGATTCAGTTCTATCTAGCCTCTTTTTTCATCATAGATGACATGGTAGCACTGGATTGCATTCTGAACGGCTGCTGCAACCTTCGTGTACCATTCTACATTCGGGTCCTGTGCCTCAAAAACGAACAGTGCCTCTTCAAATAAAGAAAATCCCCTTGTCATTTCCTGCATCGTGAATCTCTTCAGTTCTTCAGCAGTACCAGCTACATCACCGCTGCTTTTACACTTGCTTCCGGACATCCTGGGCTTGAAATAAAGATGCTGTACTCCTGTATTCTATACAGTATGGTACTGTAAAGTACATAAAAGCACAACGACTTATAGAGGATGCACACACATGACAATGTACACCAGACATGTGAGGTAATTTACATGATTGGACATGTGAACGCACGTCAACATCTTCGAAAGTCCGCAACCTGAAGGTTGTATGTAGGGGACTTACTGTACTACAGGATGTTGGGGAAGAGTGGAGTTCAGTTAAATTTAAATGAAGCAGAGTACTGATTAGCCCAAAGCAAAGTAGGTTGTTATGTAAAAGAGTCAATGTCAAGTCTGGACTGTGAGGTGGATCCAGGGTCCTTTTTATTTAGAAATGCTAAATTAAAAAAAGATGTGACATACTGTCTGCTAAGGTTTCCACTACAGATGCAAGAAAAAAGTGTCCTTATGCTTTCTGTCTGATTGTGGCATCCGAGATTGAATGGGGGAATACAGGGGAAAATTGCAACTGACAAATAACCTTGTGAATAGTAAAAGCCTCCTTTATTTCAAAGAAGAGTTTATAAGAGCAGTATTGGAAAATTATTCCCCTACACCCTTGCCTTCTGATTTTACTTTTAAAAGCATAAGGGTTCAGTCTGAGCATGGGGGGGAGGGATAGTTAAGGAGTTTGGGATCAGCACATACACACTGCTATATGTAAAATGGATAACCAACAAGGACCTACTGTATAGCACAGGGAACTCTGCTCAATGTTATGTGGCAGCCTGGATGGGAGGGTAGTTTGGGGGAGAATGGATACGTGTACATGCAAGGCTGAGTCCCTTTGCTGTGCACCTGAAACTGTCACAACATTGTTAATCGACTATACTCCAATATAAAATAAAAAGTTAAAAAAATAAATGTGACATGTTTGCTTCAGATACCCCTTATTTGAAGCTCTGAACCTGGGTTGGAAATCGAGTCTGCTTCTCTGTGTCAAAGTGACTTGGATCCTCCAGGCAAGAGTGGGCTGTTTTATTCTTACTGACATAATTTCAATTAACAAAGTTTCTGATAGTCTATGATTTTAGAGAACAAGTTTTCTGGGACTAGGGTAAGGCAAGAGAGACACTCACTTCAAAGTGCAAAATTTAAGGGGGCACCAAAAAACTCAGTAATCAAAACCAATAACATTTTAGTGCAATATGTTCAAAAGTCAAAATACAAGAACATTGATGATTGAATCATTAATAGAGAACATGAAGCCAGATCAGAAAAATGCAACTTAGGTGTTGGTAGAGTTAAGAAAGGTTCAGGTTTGAGATCAGCTCAGAGACGCATTGATGATGGAAGTAAACAGGGTCTAGGATTTGAGAGGTTGACCAGAAGTCACAAGAATAATAAGTTTTGGCAATTTATGTCGAGGTGCGTGTGTTACAACAATATTCTCATATTTGCCATTCTGTCTTTCATCCAGTTCATAAATACTGCTGGGGAGACAGAGAAAATGGGATAATCTGAGAGGTTAACATTCTAGCTCTCCAGATTGTTGAGCTGAGGTCCAGAGAAAGGAAATGAATGTCCTCAGGGTACCCAGCAATCCATACTCAAGCTTAGCCAGGGTCTACCTGCTGGGTTGGAAACACCTTATGCAGGGAAAAGAGCTCTTTACCTCTTGTCAGAGTAGGCTCCCTGCAGGAGGGTATACTAGGACTAGGTTTTAAAGACTGTGTATAGGAGTTCAGAGGTGAAGAACACCCAGAATTCTCTTCTCTCCCAAGAGTCAGTAGCAGCTCCTGAATTTCCATATAAGAGAGGCTAACCTGGTTGACAGCAGGTGTTGGGGGCATGTCTTGGAGATGCATTTTCATCGAAAGTGTGCTTAAAATGTTTTCTAAATAGTTTTCTATTGATAATTTGCTGAAAAACATTAGTTGTCCATATCAAAGGCTAGTATTATTATTCTTACCTACTATCATTTCAGTGGGGTAATGGAGATTGAGGGGGATTAAAGACCCCTCCATATCAGTTCCACAGTCCGTCGAAACGAGACTGTACCACCTTGACTCCTCCCCTCTCTTCTACAGTGGTATCGCCCAGGAGGGACTTTTCCCCCCCCCTTCCTAGTGGTATCTCCCTTGAAGATCGGGACACATCTCCCCTTCCCCCGTGGTTGGGGTTTGGCACCTCTGCTTCTGTAAACTTTGCACAAACCTATAGAACTCGGTTCCAAAGACCAGCTTCTCCCGGAAGCTTGTCTTCAGAAAGTTTCTACCCATGAACGACACCCCCCCTCCGTTGCCTATGGAACAGCCCACTGTACGGAATGGATGCTATGATGGCGGCCCTCATGGTGGAACGCCTCGGCGCAGCCATGTTCCTCGCTCGGCACCGCTGCTCACGGACAAAGTCTCTGCAGATCCATAACTGCACCTTGTTCAGAGTGAGTAGACCACAGTCACACAGCTCTTGTGTGATTGTGTGCGAAATTAACAGCCCCAGAAGGGGCAGGTTCAGAGGTGAGGACAGGAAACGGAAGTGGCCCTCAGAGGCTGTTTAAGTCTTGTTGGCGCGCGGCACTAAAGCGAGCGCATGAGGGTTTGTGGCGTGACAGTCATCAGTGATTTTTGAGGTGATGGCTTTGTTGGCTTTTGGGAATGACAGTTTGTGGGGTCAGTTGGTGGGGAATTAAAAAGTCTGGTGAATGGGAGTGTATGCGGGTCAGGGAGGGATGGAGGCTTCTGAGGTAGTCAGTTTTTAGATTCCTTGCTGCATTTTGTTGTCAAGTCCTAATAGTGTGCGTGCGTTTAGATTTTTTCCTCAGTCTCCCCAGAGATTTGCTAATTTTATTAGCCTTTCCAAACAACCAACTTTTGGCTTTGTTGATCCTCTCTGATGTACCTTTGTTTTCTCTTTCCCTAATTCCTGCTATCTGTGCTATTTTCTCTTTTATCTAACTTCTTAAATTGGTTGTTAATTCATTAATGTTCAGCCTTTCTTTGTTAAAATGCATTTGAAAACATGAATTTCCCTTTAAGAGTCTCTTTAGTTGCGTTCCACAAAATGTTATATACACCATCTTATTATTGAGCTTTGTGTTTAATTTTTCTCTTTTATTTATTCTTTACATTACTATAATGTTTTGGGAGGGTTGACATTTTAATTAAATTTTTTATCCAGGGGTATGGTATGTCTGTGTGACTATTTTATATTTGTCAATTTTTTTAACTTTTTGAATTTATAGGTGCAGCTCCTTAAAGAGTTTATTTTACATATTTTATATTTTTCTTGTTATCATTACTAACGGATTTTTTTTCCGTTTTCATTTGGTCATTATTATACAGGGAAAAAACTATCTGATCTTGTAATTTTATCTTGTATCCAGCCCCTTATCAAGTTACCCTATGACTTCTGGTAGAGTCTGGGGTAGGTTTTCTATGTATAAAATCATATCACTGGCAAAGAAAGCTACATTTTCATTTCTTTGCAATATTTATTCTGATTATTTCGTCTTCTATTGTGTGACCTAGAGCCAGAAAAAACAATTTTGAGTTGTATCAGACATCCCTATCTTTTTACTAATTTTAATGGCAGTTGCTTCATCATTTTACTTTTTAGCATAGTATTTCAGGGTTGTGTTTTGTAAATGATTTTTGTGATATTTAAGTGATTTACTTCCTCCCTAATTTTAGTTTGAGTTTTTATTAGTAATGACTGCTGAATTGTGTCAAATGCTTTTTTGGTGTAAGTTAAAACCAGCATGTTTCCTCCCCCCCCCTCTAATTTGTTGATTTAATCAATATTATTAATGTTGAATCATCTTCTGGAAAGAAGAGGCTCAGAGCTTCTCCGCAGAAGAATTTAAGAGGGATTTTTCACCCTAAAATGGTGAAATAATTAAAGTGGACAGAAGAGACCCCTTTCATTAAGATTACCAGGTTTCCAGGTTTTTTGCCGCCACAGTCACTCACCAGGACCCCATGGACAAGTCCTTCCCCTGCCTACCCCATGGGGCTTCAGCACCATTCACTGCCTCACTTCCACCTTCTCCCCAAACCCAGATCTGCCGTGAACCTGGAATTGAGGTATGAGCTGGTTGGCTAAAGTGTGAAGCACCCTCTGTGGAGCCACCCAAGAGTAACAGACTCTGAGTTCATTGATTTGACTCCAAATATCATGATTGTTTCCACAATCTACCCTCACTAATACTCAGAGTGGGAGTTGCTGAACTTTGTGGGGCGAATGTGGAATGACAGTGATGACGTGGATATGTCCTTTTAGGATTTGTTGGTGTCTCTGTGGAGCTGTTGAACTTTCCGCATATTGGAGGCTGCAGGATCTTCCATTTATTCTGACTGCAGCCCACGTACAAAGGCCTCTCCAGCTTTGAAAGGTGGGCTGGTACTCAGAGTCAACATGCCAGCTAATGGGAAATCACCCCAGAGGTTTCCTGCCCTGGTTCCAGGACAACCTGGCAGATCATTTGAGGTAAGTAAGAGGAGCCTACTTTTCTCCATTTTTTAATTTTTAAAAAAATTTTTAGACAAAAATTTGTATTTTTTAGACCAATTTTGATTTTTAGATAACTGTAAATTCAAATGCAATGTACTGATGTACTGTTTACCCAGTTTCCCCCATCATAGCATCTTGCAAAATCTTGGTATTGATACAGTATTACAACCAGGATATTGACATACAGAACATTTCCTTTACCACAAGGATCTCTCATATTGCCCTTTAATAGTCACACCCACTTCCCTCCTGCCCTGTCCCTCCTTAACCCCTGGCAACCAATAATCTGTGCTCCAGTTCTATAATTTTGTTATTTCAAGAGTGTTATATATGTAGAATCATACAGTATGTAACCTTTTGGGACTGGCTTTTTTTACTCAGCAGAATTCTCTGGAGATTCGTCCAGATTGTCACATATATGAATAGTTTGTTCCTTTTTATTGCTGAATAGCATTCCATGGTATGGATTTACCACAGTTTGCTTAACTAGTCACTAGTTGAAGGACATCTTGGTTGTTTCCAGGTTTTGGCTGATATGAATAAGGATGCTGTGATTGTGTAAGATTTTTGTGTCGAAGGAATACACGTGAGTGCAATTGCTGGATTGTATGCTAAGAGCATTAAAACAATTAAGTGACCTAATTTTTAGTAGTTCTAGATTTACAGAATAATTGAGATGGTAGTATTAGTGTGGTATATTTGTTACAATTAACCAATATTGATACATTATTATTAATTATAGTCAACAGTTTACAGTAAGGTTCACTCTTTGTGTTACACATTCTATGTGTTTTGACAAATACATAATGACATATATCCACCATTACACAGAACGGTTTCATCTGTGCTTTAGCTATTCATTCATCTTTCCTCTCCCCCTGCCTGAAACTCTGGCAACCACACTCTTTTCCTGTCTATAGCTTTGCTGTTTCTAAAATGTCATATAGTTGGAATCATACAGTCTGTGGCCTTTTCAGATTGGCTTCTTTAACTCAGCAATTTGCATTCAAGTTTCCTCCATGTCTTTTCATGGCTTGATAGCTCATTTATTTTTATCACTGAATAATATTCCATTGTATGGATGTACCACAGTTTGCTTATCCATTCACCTATTGAAGGACACCTTGGTCGTTTCCAGTGTGGGGTGATTATGAATAAAGCTGCTATAAACATATATGTACAGGTTATGGTGTAGACATAAGTTTTCCATTCATTTGGGTAAATGACTAGGAGTGCAATTGTGGGTCACATGGTAAGACTTTGTAAGAAACTACCAAACTGTCTTCCACAGTTTTTCATCATTTTCATTCTCACCAGCAATGAACGAACATTCTTGTTGCTTCACATCTTTGCCAGGATTTAATACTGTCATTTTTTTGGATTTTAACCATTCTAATAAGTGTGTAGTGGTATCTTATTGTTTTAATTTGAAATTCCATAATGAAAAATGATGTTGGACATGGTTTTACATGCTTATTTCCCATCCGTATATTTTCTTTGGTCAAGTGTCTATTCAGATCTTTTGCCCATTTTGTAATGGGGTTGTTTGTTTTCTTATTGTTGATTTTTAAGAGTTCTTTGTATATTTTATTTTACTATTTAAAATTTTTTTTTAAAATATTTATTTATTTATTTATTTATTGGCTGTGTTGGGTGGGTCTTAGTTGCGGCACGTGGGATCTTTCCTTGCAGCGCGTGGGTTCTCTGTTGGGGCGCACGGGCTTCCCTCTAGTTGTGGTGTGTGGGCTCCAGAGTGCATGGGCTCTGTAGTTGTGGCACACTGGCTCCAGAGCGCGTGGGCTCAGTAGTTGCAGCACGTGGGCTTAGTTGCCCTGCAGCATGTGGGATCTTAGTTCCCTGACCAGGGATCAAACTGGCGTGCCCTGAATTGCAAGATGGATTCTTAACCACTGGACCATGGGGGAAGTCCCTCTTTGTATATTTTTAAATACAAGTCGTGCAAGTATTTTCTCCTGTTCTGGGCTTGTATGTGTCGTGCAAGTATTTTCTCCTGTTCTGGGCTTGTCTCTTTATTCTCTTAACAGTGTCTTTCACAGAGCAGAATTTTAAAATTTTAATAAAGTCCAACTTGTCAGTTTTTCTTTCATGTAACGTACTTTTGGTGTTATATTTTAAAACACTGCCAAACCCAAAGTCACTTAGATTTTCTCCGGTTATTTGCAGAAGTTTTCTTTCTTTCTTTTTTTTTTGGCTGCGTCATGCAGCTTGCGGGATTTCAGTTCCCTGACCAAGGATTGAACCTGGGCCATAGTAGTGAAAGTCTGGAATCCTAACCACTAGGCCACCAGGGAACTCCCTATTTGCAGAAGTTTTATATTTTTGCATTTTGCCTATAAGTCTAAGATCCATTTAGAGTTAATTTTTGTGAAAGTTGTCAGGACTGTGTCTAGATATTTTCTTTTTGCATATGGATATCAAATTGTTTCAACACCATTTATTGAAAAGGCTGTCCTTTCTCCATTGAATCGCTTTTGTTCCTTTGTCAAAGTTCAGTTGTCTCTATTTGTGTGGGTCTATTTACTGGCTCTCTATTTGTTGCATTGATAAATTTGTCTATTTTTACCAATACCATACTTTTATTTATTTATTTATTTTTAAATTGAGGTATAATTAACTTACAATATTATATTAGTTTCAGATATACAACATAGTGATTCGATATTTGTATGTATTGTTAAATGATCACCATGATAAGTCTAGTTGACATCCATCACCATACATAGTTACAGAATTTTTTTTCTTGTGATGAGAACTTTTAAGATTTACTCTCTTAGCAGCTTTCAGATATCCAATATAATATTATTAACTATAGTCACCATGCCTGTACATTACATCCCCATGACTTATTTACTTTTTAACTGGAAGTTTGTACCTTTTGACTCCCTTTACCCATTTTACCCTCTCTTCTCACCTCTGGCAACCGCCAATCTGTTCTCTATATCTATGAGTTTGTTTTTTTGTTTGTTTTGTTTTGTTTTAGATTCCACATATAAGTGAGATCATACACTATTTGTCTTTCTCTGTCTGATTTATTTCACTCAGCCTAATGTCCTCAGGGTCCATCCAAGTTGTTGTAAACAGCAGGATGTCTTTCTTACTCATGGCTGAATAATATTCCATTGTGTATGTGTGTATATCTATATCTATATTTATATCTATCTCACATTTTCTTTATCCGTTCATCCATTGGATGGACACTTAGGTTGCTTCCATATCTTGCCTATTGTAAATAATGCTGCAATGAACATGGGAGTGCACATATCTTTTCAAGTTAGTATTTTCATTTTCTTCAGATAAATACTCAGAAGTAGAATTGCTGGATCATATGGTAGTTCTATTTTTAATTTTTTGAGGAACTTCCATACTGTTTTCCATAATGGCTGCACCAATTTGCATTCTCACCAACAGTGCACAAGGATTCTCTTTTCTCTATATCCTCACCAACAATTGTTACTTGTCATCCTTTTGATAATAGGCATTGTAACAGGTGTGAGGTGATAGCTCACTGTGGTTTTGATTCGCATTTCGCTGATGATTAGTGATGTTGAGCATCTTTTCATGTGCCTATTGGCCATTGCTATGTCTTCTTTGGAGAAATGTCTATTCAGATCCTCTGTCCTTTTTTAAATTGGATTGTTTTTTGCTATTGAGCTGTATGAGTTCTTTGTATAGTTTGGATATTAACCCCTTGTCAGATATATAATTTGCAAATATTTTCTCCCATTCAGTAGGTTGCCTTTTCATTTTGTTGATGGTTTCCTTTGCTGTGCAGAACCATTTTAGTTTGATGTAGTCCCACTTGTGTATTTTTGCTTTTATTGCCTTTGCTTTTGGAATCAGATCCAAAAAAATCATTGCTAAGACTGATGTCAAGGAACTTACTGCCCATGATTTCTATGAGTTTTATGGTTTCAGGTCTTACATTCAATTCTTTAATTCATTTTGAGTTAATTTTTTATATGGTGTAAGATAGTAATCCAGTTTCATTTTTTGCATGTGGCTGTCCAGTTTTCCCAACACTATTTTTTGGAGGTATTGTCCTTTTCCCATTGTATATTCTTGGATCCTTTGTCATAAATTAATTGACCATATATGCATGGGTTTATCCCTGGGCTCTTTATTCTGTTCTGTTGTTGTTTGTGTCTGTTTTTATGCCAGTACCATACTGGGGTTTTTTTCACTAAATTTATTTATTTATTTTTATTTTTTTAATTGAAGTATAGTTGATTTAAAATGTTGTATTAGTTTCAGGGTACAGCACAGTGATTCAGATATATATATATATATATATATATATAT
>NW_021703779.1:41705311-41783179 GCF_005190385.1 Monodon monoceros
TATATTTTTTAGATTCTTTTCCCTTATAGGTTATTACAAAATATTGAGTATAGTTCCCTGTGCTATACAGTAGGTCCTTGTTGGTTATCTATTTTATATAGATAGTAGTGTGTATATGTTAATCCCAAACTCCTAATTTATCCCTTCCCCCTTTCCCCTTTGGTAAAGGGGAGGTAACCATAAGTAACAATAAGGTAACCATAAATTTGTTTTATGTGTCTGTGAGTCTGTTTCTGTTTTGTAAATAAGTTCATTTGTATCTGTCTGTTTTTGTTTTTTGGCTGCACCACCAGGCTTGCGGGATCTCAGTTCCCCCACTAGGGATTGAACCCAGGCCACGGCAGTGAAAGCACTGAATCCTAACCACTAGGCCACCAGGGAACTCCCTGTGTCTTTTTTTAGATTCCACATATAAGTGATATCATATGATATTTGTCTTTGTCTGGCTTACTTCACTTAGTATAATAATCTCCAGGTCCATCTATGTTGCTGCAAATGGCATTATCTGATTCTTTTTTATGGCTGAGTAATATTCCATTGTATATATATACCACATCTTCTTTATCCATTCTTCTGTCGATGGACATTTAGGTTGCTTCCATGTCTTGGCTATTGTAAATAGTGCTGCAGTGAACATTGGGGTGCATGTAACTTTTTGAGTTATAGTTTTCTCCCATACTGTTTTGATTACTGTAGCTTTGTAATATATAGTTGACCTTTGAACAACACAGGTTTGAACTGTGTGGATCCACTTATATGTGGATTATTTTCAATAGTAAATACTACAGTACTACACGATCTACAGTTGGTTGAATCTGTGGATACAGAGAAACTGGGGATAAGGAGGAACCAAGTATATGGTGGGCCAACTATAAGTTATACATGGACTTTCAACTGCACAGAGGGTCAATGCCCCTAATCCCGCATTGTTCAAGGGTTTTAAATCAGATAGTGTAATGCCTCCAGCTTTGTTCTTCTTTCTCAAGATTGCTAGTGTGTTGCAGTATTTAACTTACTGCAAGAAGTGAACTTACTGCAAATAAGTAAACAACAATTTAAATTACTGCAACGTTTAGTTTTGTTAGGTTTATACTTAAGTGTTTCATACTTCTGAGTAATTATCAATGGTTTCATATTTTTTATTTTGGAGTCCACGTTCTCACTGCTAACATATAGAAAAACACTTGGTTTTTGTATGTTTTTCTATGCTTTCTATGGCCTTTTCATCTGGAAATAGGGACAGTTAAATTTCTTCCTTTGTATTCTGTATGCCTTTCATTTCCATTTCTTGCCTTATTGTAATGGTTAGAACTTCCAGCACTATGTTGAATAAGAGTCGTGAGAATAGACATCCTTGCCTTGCTCTTGGTCTTCAGTCTTTTATCATGAAGTATAATGTTAGCTGTAGTTTTGTTTTATATGCTGTTTATCAAATTGAGGGTGTTCCTCTGTGTTTCTCTTTCTATTCTGGTTTTTGCAGGAATGAGTGTTGGATTTTTTCAAGTGCTTTTTCTATATGGATTGATTTTTGAATATTGAACCTGCCTTACACCCCTGGAATAAACCTTAATTGGTCATGGTATATAATTCCTTTAATATATTAATGAATTATAGTTGCTAATATTTTGTCAAGAAATTTTGCCTCTATATTCATGAATGATATTGCTGTGTAGTTTTCTTTTTTATACTATATTCATCCAGTTTTGTAATCAGGGAATGTGTTAGTTTCATGTGGCTGCTGCAACAAATTACCACGAACTTGGTGGCTTAAAACAGCAGAAATTTATTCTCTCATAGTTCTAAAGGCCAGAAATCCAAAATAAGCATCACTGGGCCAAAATCAAGGTGTTGACAGGGCTTTACTCCCTGCAGAGGCTCTGGGGGAGAATCTGTTTCTTGCCTCTTCCAGCTTTTGGGGGCTGCAGCTATTCCTTGGATTGTAACTTCATCCCTTCATTCTTCATGGCCAGCATCTTCAAATATCTCTCTACTGTCTTCACATCACTGCCTCTGTGTGCGTCAAATCTTCTTTTGCCTCCCTCTTGTAAGGATACATGTGATCACATTGAGAACCCACCTGGATAATACAAGATACTCTCCTTATTGGAAGATCCTTAATCACATCTGCAAAGACCTTTTTATTTTTGCCATGTAAGGTGATATTCATAGATTCCAAGGATTAGGATGTGGATATATTTGGGGGGCCCCTTTTCACCTATCCTAGGAAAATACTAGCTTCATAGAATGAGTTTGAAAGAATTACCTCCTCTTCTGTTTCCTGTAGGAGATTATGTAATTGTGTTAATTCTTCATTAAAAGTTTGGTAAAATTCTCCAGGGAAACCATCTGGCCAGAGATATCTTTCTTTGGGTGAGTTTTATTTTTTATTTTAAAAAACTTTTATTGGAGTATAGCTGATTTAAAATGTTGTGTTAGTTTCTGCTGTACAGCAAAGTGAATCAGTTATACATATATCCATTCTTTTTAGATTCTTTTATGAGTTTTAAATTATGGATAAATTTTCCTTAATAGTACAGGGCTACTTAAATTATCTATTTCATATTGGATGACTTGTGGTCGTTTGTGTTTTTTGAAGAATTGGTTCATTTCATCTAAGTTATAAGTGTAGAATTGTTCATAGTAATTTCTCTTTTGATGTCTGCTGGGTCTGTAGTGATATTCATTGTTTCATTCCTGATATTGGTAATTTGTGTCCTTTCTCTTTTTTTTTGTCAGTCTTACTAAAAGTTTATCAATTTTATTGATATTTTCAAAGAACCAGCTCTTTGTTTAATTGACTTTTATATATTGTTTTTCTGTTCAGCTTCATTAATTTCTCTTCTTTTCTGTTATTTTCTTCCCTCTGTGTGCTCTGGGTTTATTTTGGTCTTTTTTTCTTTATTTTTAAATTGAAATATAATTGGCATATAACGTTATGTAAGTTTAAAGTGACAATGTGTTGGGAGTTCCCTGGTGGCCTAGTGGTTAGGATTCCAGGCTTTCACTGCTGCAGCCTGGGTTCAATCCATGATGGGGGAGCTGAGATCCTGCAAGCTGTCCTGTGCAGCCAAAAAAAAAAAAAAAAACAAGTGACAATGTGTTGACGTGATACATTTATATACTGCAATACGATTACCCCTGTAGCATTAGCAAACACCTCAATCACATCACATAATTATCATTTCTTTTTTGTGGCAGTAACAGTTAAGATCTAGTCTCTTAGCAACTTTGTATAATACAGTATTGTTGACTATAATCACTATTCTGTGCATTAGCTCTCTTGGACTTACTTATCTACTAGTTCCAAGTTTGTACTCTTAACTTATCCTCAATATGGTCTTTTTTCCTAGGTTTTTGGTGTGGGACCTTAAATCTTTGATTTGAGACTTTCCTCTTTCAAATGTATGCATTTAGTGCTGTATATTTTCCTCTCAGCAATGCTTTAGATGTGTTCCACAAATTGTAAATATGTATTTTTTTCATTTTCATTTAGTTCATTGTATTTTTTGGATTTCCTTTAGACTTCCTCTTTGAACCATGGATTATTTAGAAGTGTATTGTTTCATTTCTAAGTGTATGGAAATTTTCTTGTTATCTTTCTGTTATTGATTTCTAGTTTGATTCCAGTGTAGTCAGAAAAAATGCCTTGTATAATTTCAATTCTTCTAAAATTGTTGGGGTTTGTTTTACGGCCCAAGATATGCTATATGTTCCATGGACACTTGAAAGGAGTGTTTATTCTGCTGTTGTTGGGTGGTGTGTTCTGTGTCAGTTAGATCCTGTTGGGTCATTGTGTTGTTGAGAATGCTCATTTTCTGTTTAGCTGTTCTGTAAATTGTTGAGAGAAGGGGTGTTGAAGTTTCCAACTATAATTTGTCTACTTCTTTCAGTTTTATCAGCTTTTGCTTCTGTGTTTGCTGCATACACATTTAGAATTGCTTTGTTTTTCTTAATGGATTGACTTTTTTATCATTATATATCTCTCTCTGTGTCTGGTAATTTTTTTTTCTAAATTCTAATTTATCTGATATTAATATAGCTACTCATGCTTCTAGCTTTATTGAGGTATAGTGGACAATACTTCTGCTTTCTTTTAATTAATGTTTGCATGATATATCTTTTTCCATACTTTTTCCTTCAACCTGCCTATATTGCTATATTTGAAGTGACTTTCTTTTAGATACTATACAGTTGAGTCATGTTTTTAATCCTTTCTGTGAGTCTCTGTCTTTTATTTGGTGTAGTTAGACCATTCACATTTAATGAAATTAATGATATGTTAGGCCTACGTTTACTATCTTTCTTTTCTGTTTGTTCTCTCTGCTTTGTTTTCTGTTTTATTTTTCCCTGTCTTCCTATCAGTTTCTTGAGCATATTTTAGAATTCCATTTTGATTTACATATAGTGTTTTTGAGTGTATTTCTTTGTATAGTTCATTTAATGGTTGCTCTAGATATTACATTATATACACATAACTTATCATTGTCTATTGCTATCATCATTTTGCCAGTTTGAGTGAAATGTAGAAACCTTGCCTCCCTTTAATCCCCTTTGCAGTCTCCTGTTTATCATTGTCTTAAATATCTTGTCTACATACATTTAGAACCAGATCAAACAGTGTTAACATTTTTTCCTTTAATTGTCAAACGTAATTTAAAAACTCCAGAGGGGAAGGAAAGTCTATTGCACTTACCCACATTTTCATTTACTGTATTCTTTCTTACTTTGTGGTGTTCCAAGATTCTTTATTTTATCTTTCATTTTCTGTTTAAGGAATTTCCTTTAGCCATTCTTTTAAGGTAAGTCTGCTGGTGACAAATTCTATTAGTTTTCCTTCATCTGAGAATGTCTTTATTTCTCCTTCATTCCTGAAGGATATTTTCATTATATATAGGATTCTGTCTTGACAGTTCTTTTCTTTCAGCACTTGAAAAATGTTATGCTACCTCCTATGGCATCTGTGGTTTCTGATGTGAAATCTGCTGTCATTCACATTGTTTTGTAAGGTGTTGTTTCTCTCTCATGGCTTTCAGTGCATATATTTTATTTTATTTTTTTAAAGATTTATTTATTTTATTTATTTATTTTTGGCTGTGTCGGGTCTTAGTTGCAGCATGTGGGATCTTCGTTGAGGCAAGTGCGATCTTTTGTTGTGGTGCGGAGGCTCTTCATTGTGGCGCATGGGCTTCTCTCTAGCTGTGGCGTGTGGGTTTTCTCTTCTCCAGTTGTGGCACACAGGCTCCAGGGTGCGTGGGCCCTGTAGTTGTGGTGCACTGGTTCCAGAGCACATGGGCCCTGTAGTTTGTGGCATGCAGGCTCTAGCTGAGATGCACGAGCTCAGTAGTTGTGGCATGCGGGCTTAGTTGCCCCACGGCATGTGGGATCTTAGTTTGCTGACTAGGGATTGAACCCGCGTTCCCTGCATTGCAAGGTGGATTCTTTACCATTGGACCACCAGGGAAGTCCCTCAGTACATATATTTTAATCTTTAGTTTTCAGAAGTTTAAGGATGTGTCTTGGTGTGGATTTCTTTGGTTTTATGCTATTTGGGGATTGCTCTGTTTCTTGAATCTGTAAATTTATGTCTTTTGCCAAATTGGGATGTTTTCAGCCATTATTTCTTCATGTACTTTTAAAGCCCCATCCTCTTTCTCTTTTCCTTTTTGTGTTCTGATAACATGAATGTTGGTTCTTTTGCTACAGTCCCACAGGTCCCTGAGGCAGTATTTTTCCAGTCAATTTTGTCTGGGTAATTTCTATTCTTCTGTGTTCCATTTCACTGAGTCTTTCCTCTGTCCCATCTGTTCTGTTGTTGAGGCCATCCATTGAGGTTTTTTTTGTGTTTTTTGTTTTTGTTTTTTATTTATTTTTTGGCTGTGTTGGGTCTTTGTTACTGTGCATGGGCTTTCTCTAGTTGTGGTGAGCGGGGGCTACTCTTCATTGCTGTGCGAGGGCTTCTCATTGCAATGGCTTCTCTTGCTGCAGAGCACAGGCTCTACGCACACAGGCTTCAGTAGTTGTGGCATGTGGGCCTCAGTAATTGTGGCTTGCGGGCTCTAGAGCGCAGGCTCAGTAGTTGTGGTGCATGGGCTTAGTTGCTCCGTGGTATGTGGGATCTTCCTGGACCAGGGCTCAAACCCGTGTCCCCTGCATTGGCAGGGGATTCTTAACCATTGTGCCACCAGGGAAGCCCCCACCCATTGAGTTTTTAATTTTAGTTATTGTGTTTTTTAGGTCTAAAATTTCCATTTGGGTCTTTTTTATATCTTCTATTTTTTTCCTGAGACATGCTCACTGAAGCGTTTTTGTGATGACTGATTCAAAATCTTTGTTGGATAATTATCTCTGTTATGTCAGTCTTGATACCTATTGATTTTTTTTCATTCAGTTTGAGATTTTTCTGGTTCTTGATATGAGTGATTGTCAATTGAAACCTAGGCATTTTTGGTATTATGCTATGAGAATCTTGTTCTTATTTAAACCTGATTTAGCTGGCTTCCTCTGACTTCACTCCAGCTGGGGAAGAGAGGGCGTCACCTCATCAGTACCAAGTGGCACTATATATATATATGTATGTGTGTATATATATATATATATATATATATATACACCACATCTTCTTTATCCATTCATCTGTTGATGGATACAAGATGCTTCTGTGTCTTGACTATTGTAAATAGTGCTGCTATGAACATTAGGGTGCGTGTATTTTTTTGAATTACAACTTTGTTTTGTATATGGTGTTCAGAGTTTTTAGTCATACTTAGCAGGAGGAATGGGGAGAAGTATATTTACTCTATTTTCCCAGAAGCAGAAATCAGCCTACTTCTTAAGAGAGAAAAAAAACACAGAGCTCATTTCCAGTTCAGATTAAAATTACAGAACTTTTACTTCTTTGCTATTATACTTACATATCTTTTTTTGGTGGAGGTGTTATAATGACATTAACACAATTACTTTCTTGGTTTATCCTATAATATAACAAATAATGGCAAATGAAGTAAAACTAATAAGAATGGTTGCCTTTTCTAAAAAAAAGAAACATTGGGAGTGTTAGATAAATATTTTTCCATGTCCAGAAATAATTTTCTACATAATTTTAGTGGTTACATAGCACTCCATCCTTTGAGCACTGGCAATGGTGGTAAGTTTTCATTATAATTGACAATTTGATGGTGAAACTCCTCGATTTGTTTCTTTACATACATCCATGATTATTTGTTAAAGATATTTTTTGGGAAATTGAATTTTTGTGTCACAGGAGAGGGTTCACTAAATTGTGAGGAATTCAGTGGATGACAGTGAAAAATCTTCCTCTTCACACTAAACGGTAATACTGTTTGGAGGCTGATGATTCTGGGCAATGCATGTCAACTTTTTCCTGATCAGTGCTCTACCCCTCTCCAGCTCTTCCTTCCCAGATCTTCCAAAAAAGAGTTAGAGATGGCCACATCTCCAGCCAGTTTTTATTTGTTCATTTATTTACTTATTAATTTTGTTTTCCTGTGGTTTTTAGGGAGCTTCTAAGTATAAATAGACAAATATTAGGATAAAAGGAAGGGAAATAAAAAGAAGAAGATATCAAAACAAGTTTTAGAATGTAGGCATGTTGGTCAACAATCCTACACAATTAGAAACTTTGAAGTCAAGATTTATCTTTGATATTCTGGGATGACATAACAGAGTTAGAAGTCCAATCAAACACATGAATTTCAACACCCCCACAGAGAAATGGATAATTCCTCTATAGTAAAGGTTTCCTGATACTTGAGAGTTAAGAAATCTTTTGATGGATCTTCATATGGATGATGGAAACAGTATCTTCAATTACAACTTTGTCATAAATGCTATTACAGGACTCCTATGGCTCTTTCTCTTTTTGAAAATATTTTTTTCATTCAGTGTTTAAGTAAGATTAAAACCTATAAGATTTTGCTTACAGTTAATGAGTGATAAGAGAAAGGGTGAACATTAATTATCCTCTGATTGGGTAATTAAAATGCATCTGACCCAAAGTCAAGTTACTCAGTGATATACCAGTTACTTTGTGTGGGCTTAAGAGTTTTTGACCAAAATACTTCTAAACAAAGCATGCCATCTGAGAGCATAGGGATACTGGGTACATAAAATACTACATAAGAAAGTTGATGGAAGGTAGTTGTGTCAGACCTTTAGTTTCTTTTTTTTAAAAAATTGAAGTATAGTTGATTTACAATGTTGTGTTAGTTTCTGGTGTACAGCAAAGTGATTCGGTTATACATATATATATATAAGTATATATATGCTTTTTCATTATAGGTTACTACAAGATATTGAATATAGTTCCCTTTGCTATACAGTAGGACCTTATTTATCTATTTTATATATAAGACCTTTAGATTCTTTAGGCTTCTAACAGTTGGTTGCCATATGCAGGGACTTTGCAACCAGTTCATCGTTATTTTCTCTCTTGACTTTTCTGAGTTAGACAGTTTTAACCCACACCCACTAAGCAGGATTAAAGAGACACTTTAAAATAAAGATTAGTTGGAAAACATAAAGCAATCCTACATCCCAGTGGAATTTTAGTTGAATTAAATTGTAAGAGAAATGCAATGATTATTGCACGTATTGTTCTAGTCTCACTACATCTGTTGAGTAGAATTTGCATTCCAAGTGTTTTCATCTTCACCGTCATTGAGTCCTTAATCTGTCTCCCTTCCTTTTTGAAGTCTTCCCGATGCTTTTCCGACACCCCTTTCTGGCTGGTTCTCTTTTTTTCTGAGTTGCTAGATGGTGCACAATTTGAGAGTTCTGATGATGTTGTTATCAAAGAAGTCTGTGCAGGAGGAGCATTACCAAATAAGAAATTGCTAATCAATGTCCAGATGACGTGGCATGGATAAAGTACCATCCCCAACAGTGTCCAAATGTCTCCACTGGAAGAGTGCACCATGGATGTAGTTGGTCTTTCTGCCTGTGCAGTAAACTGCCATGCTTTTTCTCAAGGAGCATCCAGAGGAAACTGATTTATAAAGGAAGAACCATCAAGAAGTCAGAATTGGGGCTTCCCTGGTGGCGCAGTGGTTGAGAGTCTGCCTGCCGATGCAGGGGACACGGGTTCATGCCCCAGTCTGAAGATCCCACATGCCGCGGAGCGGCTGGGCCCGTGAGCCATGGCCGCTGAGCCTGCGCGTCCGGAGCCTGTGCTCCGCAATGGGAGAGGCCACAACAGTGAGAGGCCCACGTACTGCAAAAAAAAAAAAAAAAAAAAGACAGAATTGAATTATTGCAACAATGTTTCTTTCTCTAGCATAAGATTCCCTCTTGAATTCCACTTTTGCCTGTTGTCAACAGCATTCCGTTCGTGATGCCCAAAGATATCAAGAGAGCTACCGCTTTTTGCAATTCAGACATAGCTTACTTTTTTTCAGGCCCTTATACAAATATGGCCTTCTTTTTGGTCATTTTATAGAGAGGAGCTAGCAATGTTTGCAGATGTGGACCATGCATCCTGCAAAATCCATGTAATCCAATCATGGGCTGTGTTTCTTCTTAGTACCAAAGGTAGGCAACAACACTTCATTTTTTGTTGCCTGTGGAATGTCACATGTGGCTCCTGCCAAGGGTATTCCTAAGAATTTCACCATTTGAGTGGGCCCTTAGATTTTTGTTGGATTTATCAACTAGCTTCTGTTGATCATATGTGTCACTGTTGCATTTAAGTCAGTCCTTGTTCGATCTTCAGTTTCCAATATTATGATATCATCAATGTAGTATATTATTATACTTGGGACCTGCATTAATTCTAAATCCCTTCTAACCAAATTATGACAGTTGAATTATGACAGCTGGTGAATTCAAATAACATTTTGACAGTACAGTAAATGTGAATTAGGTTCCTTCCCACATGAAAGCAAACTGTAGCTGACTCTTCCTATATTGAGATAGGGAAAAAAGCATTTGCAGGATCAGTCACTGAGAACCAGTCTCCTTTAGCTTCCTGTATTTTTCCACTGTTGAAACCATATCAGGAAGTACTGATGCTATTAGGTGATACTAATTTATTTAAGCCTTGATGATCTGCTGTTAGTCTCCCTGAGCCATCCGCCTTTTTCATGGACCACTCAGGGCTATTCTAAGAGAATTTGTTGGACCAGCACTCCAGCTTCTAACATGTCATTAATTAAAATGGTAACTTTTTTTGTCCACCACATTTTCTACACTGCTTCAAAATAACAACTTGTATGAGCTCAGGCAATTATAAAGATTCTCATTTATCATGTGCAATTAATACTGGCCAAGGGATGAACTTATACTCCTCTTGTTTTATAATACTACATAGGAGAAGTATTCCCCAGTCAGACATAAATATCCATCTCAGGAATACATTTAGATGAAGGAGGTACAGTTCACATAAAGTCTTTTCAAATATTCCCATTTTCATGCAGATTTTCACCTTAATTCCATCAACTGTTGCATCCCTATGTCCTTTTAATCTAACTGTGGCCCCTGTTAGGACTTGACCAACAGATTTTGGAATCACAGTGCATTATTCTTCCATGTCAAAGAGTCCCAGAAAACTTTCTTCCCTGCCCTCTGGCCATTTACCCACATATGTGCATATGGCCTTTGGGTACTCAGCTGGGTGTTGAGCCTGGATGAAGACTAAGATAAACCTTGAGTCCATACTGATAGTAAATGTATGAACGAGGGAGAAAGGAAAAGCCCTTCCTTAAGGTCTTAGTGGCAACTAGTAATGTGGAAAGAATGATGGAGTTAGAAAAATAACCTTTTGCAACCATTCTAGTTAGTAATAATTAAGCCAAGCAAGAATCATTGATGGATGCCAAAGTTATTGGATGAAAGTTTAATGAGGAGCAATACATTTACATAGTTTCAAGGTATGTTCCTACACATTGCTCATTAATTACATAGGGAAAATTGGTAACTTTACAGTGGAGAAAGCTGACGGACACTACCTTAACTAAATGATCAGAAACATAAAATTTTTAATTTGAAGAGTCCTCATAATCTCACCTTCTGGAGATAACCAGTCTTAACAGTTCAGTAACTATCCCTCAGGAATTCTGAAGTTTTTCTGGATATGACTGATTGATTGTTCCAGAGACATTTGTTGAGAAGAGTATCCTTTCCCCACTGAATAGTCTTTTTTTTTAAACATCTTTATCGGAGTGTAATTGCTTTACAATGTTGTGTTAGTTTCTCCTGTATAACAAAGTGAATCAGCAATACGTATACATATATCCCCATATCTCCTCCCTATTACGTCTCCCTCCCACCTTCCCTATCCCACCCCTCTAGGTGGTGACAAAGCACCGAGCTGATCTCCTTGTGCTATGCGTCTGCTTCCCACTAGCTATCTATTTTACATTTGGTAGTGTATATATGTCAATGCTGCTCTTTCACTTCATCCCACCTTACCCTTCCCCCCTCCCCATGTCCTCAAGTCTATTCTCTATGTCTGTGTTTTTATTCCTGTCCTGCCCCTACGTTCATCAGAACCATTTATTTTTTTTTAGATTTCATATATATGTGTTAACATATGGTATTTGTTTTTCTCTTTTTGACTTACTTCACTCTGTATGACAGACTCTAGGTCCATCCACCTCCCTACAAATAACTCAATTTCGTTTCTTTTTATGGCTGAGTAATATTCCATTGTATATATGTGCCACATCTTCTTTATCCATTCATCTGTCGACGGACACGTATGTTGCTTCCATGTCCTGGCTATTGTAAATAGAGTTGCAATGAACATTGTGGTACATGACTCTTTTTGAATTATGGTTTTCTCAGGGTATATGCCCAGTAGTGGGATTGCTGGGTCATATGCTTGTTCTATTTTTAGTTTTTTAAGGAACCTCCATAGTGGCTGTATCAATTTACATTCCCACCAACAGTGCAAGAGGGTTCCCTTTTCTCCACACCCTCTCCAGCATTTATTGTTTGTAGATCTTTTGATGATGGCCATTCTGACTGGTGTGAGGTGATACCTCATTGTAGTTTTGATTTGCATTTCTCTAATGATTAGTGATGCTGAGCATCCTTTCATGTGTTTGTTGGCCATCTGTGTGTCTTCTTTGGAGAAATGTCTATTTAGGTCTCCTGCCCATTTTTGGATTGGGTTGTTTGTTTTTTTGATATTGAGCTGCATGAGCTGTTTGTATATTTTGGAGATTAATCCTTTGTCAGTTACTTCGTTTGCAAATATTTTCTCCCATTCTGAGGGTTGTCTTTTGGTCTTGTTTATGGTTTCCTTTGCTGTGCAAAAGCTTTTAAGTTTGATTAGGTCCCATTTGTTTATTTTTGTTTTTATTTCCATTTCCCTAGGAGGTCCCCACTGAATATTCTTGACACCTTTGTCAGACATCAATTGATCATATATGTGTGAATCTATTTCTAAATTCTATTTTGTCTCATGGATATCTTTTTTAAAATATTTATTTAGTTATTTTGGCTGCGCCAGCTCTTAGTTGTGGAACGCGGGATCTTCATTCCGGCATGCGGGATCTAGTTCCCCGATCAGGAATTGAACCTGGGCCCCCTGCATTGGGAGCGTGGAGTCTTACCCACTGGACCACCAGGGAAGTCCGTCTCATGTATATCTTTACAAAAATACTACACTGTTTTGAAAACTGTAGCTTTATAAGTCTTGAAATGAGGTAATGTAAGTCCTCTAACTTTTTTCTTGTTCAATATTGCTCTGGCTAATCTAAGTCTTGTGGTTTTATTTCTATATTAATTTTAGAATCAGCTTGTCCATTTTTGGTTCTTAAATTTCTTTATTGATTGTGATCAGTGTTGCTTGTAATATTTCAATTTTAAGGAACTTACCGAGATTGTTTTCTTTGTGCCCTAGTATATGATCAAGTTTTGTGAATGTTCCATGTACACCTGAGAAAAAGTATATTCTGTATGATCTGGGTATAGTGTTTCTTTCTTTTGTTCTTTCCTTCTCTCTCCCTCTCTCCCTCCTTCCCTCCCCCGCCTTTCTCTCTCTCTTTAAAAGTCTCCCATTAGAGAAAGCTTCTATTTCTTTTTGTATCTCTGTAGTTTTCAGCTTATGTAGGCTTTTGCTGTGTTACTTTGTGCATAGATATTTACAAATATTTTTATTGTTATATCTTCATTGTGAACAGGGCTTCTAACATTACGAAGTATCGCGCTTTATCTTATATCCTTTTGGAATTCTACTCTGTCTGGTATCAGGATTTCAATCCCTGCTTTTATATTGTTTTCATTTGGTAAATCTTTGCCCATCGTTTTAACTTTAGCCTTTTTGAAAGACCATTTTAATCATGTCTCTTGTATACAGCATTGTGTTGGGTTCTGCTTTACAAGGCAATGTGAAAACCTTTTTATTTTAATAGATGAAGTAAGCCTATTCACATTTATTTGTATTACTGTTTGGTAATATAAATAATACAAATATGTTCTCAGTTCTCTCATTTTATCTTATGATGTAATTACTGTGTGTATTTGTTATATTTACTGTGTTTCTTTTTCTATTGAGTGTTTCCTCTAAACTTTTTTTGGTAGTTAGGAAGACTTGTATTTTTATGCTGGTGGTTACCTTTGTGTTAATCCTTTTTATAGTACTCTTAGTCAACCCTTTTATCTTTCTTTCTATTTACATATTTATTTATAAAATTATATATATTTAAGGTGTACAGCATGATGATTTGATATACATATACATAGTGAAATGATTCCTACAGTTAAGCTAATTAACATATCATCTCCTTACATAGTTACCATTTTTTGTGTGTGATGAGTGCACCTGAAGTTTACTCTCTTAGTATATTTCCGTTGTTCAATACAGTGTTAAGTATAGTCATCATGCTTGTATATTAGATCTCTAGACTTTATTCATCCTACATAAATGTAACTTTATACTCTTTGACCAACATCTCTCCTCATTTCCCCCATACCCTTGGTAACCACCATTCTACTCTTTGCTTCTGAGTTTGACTTCTTGACTTTTTCTTTTTAGATTCCACATATTAGTGAGATCATACAGTATTTGTCTTTCTGTCTTACTTATTTCACTTAGCATGATGTCCTCCAGGTTCATCCATGTTGTTGAAAATGGCAGGATTTCCTTCTTTCTCATGGATGAATACTACTCCACTCTATATATACTAGATCTTTTTTATCCATTCATCCACTGATGGACACTTAGGTTATTTCCATATATTGGCTATTGCAAATAATGTTGCAATGAACATGGGAGTGCAGATACCTATTTGGGATAGTGATTTCATTTCCTTTGGACATATACCCAGAAGCAGGACCGCAGGATCATACAGTAGTTCTAGTTTTAATTACTTGAGTAATCTTCACACTGTTTTCCATAATGGCTTTACCAATTTACCTTTTTTTTTTTTTTCGGTAAGTGGGCCTCTCACTGTTGTGGCCTCTCCCGTTGCGGAGCACAGGCTCCAGACGCGGAGGCTCAACGGCCATCGCTCACGGGCCTAGTCACTCCACGGCATGTGGGATCTTCCCGGACCGGGGCACGAACCCGTGTCCCCTGCATCAGCAGGCGGACTCTCAACCACTGCGCCACCAGGGAAGCCGCAATTTACCTTTTTTAAATTAATCTTTTACCATCTAATTTGTCTCTCATCTGTTACCTATACAGCAGTAAATGATCTTATTCAGTTTCCCCCTTTCTTTCTCTTCTCCTCCCATATTTTAGTTGTATTTTTTCTACTTTGTCAGAACACTTAATGTGTATACATTATCCTTCAACCCATGACCCCAGCCTTATTTTAGTCTTATCTTTACCGTTAAATATATGAAATGCTTACTGTCAGTCCTTTTGCCAGAATTTTCCCATTCATTGTTTTTGGTTGAAGCTCATTGTTTAGTATAGTGCTATCCAGTAACACTTCCTTCAGTGATGGGAATGTTCTGTATCTGTGCTGTCTAGTACTGTCCAGTACTGTAACCAGCCACATGTGGCTACTGAGCACTGGAAATGTGCTTTAGTGTGACTGAGGAACTGAATTTTTAATTTTATTCCATTTTAATTCATCAAAATTTAAACTCAAATAGACACATGTGGTTAGTGGCTACCATATTAAACAGTGAAGCTCTAGCAAATTCCTTAGGAAGGGCACACATATTCTGGCCTATTCAAAACTTTTTCTGATGGCCTTGATACTTGAAGGGTATCTTGGCTGGATATAATTTCCTTTATTTGTACTTTCTTTCCTTAATTTTCTTGAATGTGCTGTTCTACTATTGCCTTGCTTTCTGTGTTGTTTTTGAGAAATGGATGCCGATCTAATTCTTTTGCCTGGAGGCCCTGAGGAATATTTTTCTTTGCCTTTAAATTCTAATAGTTTTAATTAGGATATATCTCAGAGTTGATTGTTCCAAGTCAATTTTCCTTGGTACCCAGTGGGCCCTTTGATTGTGTTGAGGTTTGTTTTATGATCCAGGATATGGTCTAGCTTGGTGAATATTCCATGTATACTTGAAGAAACAGTTAATCTCAGTTTTTGAGTGAAATGTTCTACAATTCCTTGGATGATTGGTGGTGTTCAGTTTTTCTGTATCCTTGTTGATTTTCACTCGTCACTAAGAGAGGTGATGAAAGTTGGCAGCCATATTTGTGGATTGTCCCATTTCTTCTTTCAGTTTTGCTTCATGTATTTTGAAGCTATATTGTTAGGGTGATCACCCCCACACCCCTGTTCCCAGGGCTTCCCCATCTTGGTCCTCTAGCTGGACAGTTGGGACTTTCATCTCCATCCTGGCACTCACTTTCTGCAACTAGGTTTGCCCTTGAGGCCAAGTGGTGAGAGGTTAGAAGAAAGGCAATGGGGATCCTTCCCATACTCTTCAGACCACTATTCCTCTGGCCAAAGAAGAGGATTCCTCTCCCTTAGAGTTTGAGGAGCCTGCTGCTGCAAGGTTACATCAATGGCACTGGGATTTACTTTGGGGCAGGACTGCATGAGAAAGAAAAGAGGCTTTCTCTCATTTTCTCTGTCCCACAAGAGCCCCTCCCACCCCCTTTCAGTCTTCATGTCATATTGGTGTACCTGCTACTCTGTATTTGATGCCTCTTTCAAGCTCTGTGTTCTCTTAGCCACCCAGTTTATTCTGGTGGCTTCAGCTAGTGCTGAAATGCTACTGCCTCTCAATCCTTCGTCTATCCTAGCCTCCTCTCACAGATCCAGCATCATATATGCACCTTCCAGCTGGACGTCTCTATCAGTATGTGACATAAACACTCCAGCTCAGGTCCAAGATCTATCTCAATTTCCCCTTCTGCCAACCCACTGTCTTTCCTGTTTTGCTAATCTCAATATTGTGGCACCAGCCTCAACCCAGCTGTTCATCAACCCAGCTGTTCACTCTCAAGGGAGAGTAATATTCTCTCCCTTTCTCCTACTTGACAATACTTCTGTATAACTTATAAATCTAACTATATTGTGGGAAGGTCAGAAAATATTCTGATCATATAAAGAGTCAAGTATTTTGGAGACTGAGGATAGATAGAAAAAAAAAGGTGAAAATCCCTCCACTGTCTGCCCCTGAATATCTCTATAGCCCTTTATCTCATCACAGCCCAAAGCACTGTTTTCCTATCATACTGTGCTATTTATAGTTCTCTAACTCACCATGTGTGTTTCATGTCTTCCTGCCTTTTCTCATACTACTGCCCCATATTCGTGAGGGAGATTATATTCTTGTTTAAGGATTCAAAGCTCTACCTCCCCAATAACACAAGTTGGAATCTTATTCCATCCCTTGTGAAAGCCCATTGCACCCTGTACACATGTCCAGCATAGCTCCTATAACATATCATTGCAGGTGTGTGTTCACATTTAGGCATACCTCCGAAATATTGGAGGTTTGGTTCCAGACCACTGCAATAAAGAAAATATCACAATAAAGCGAGACACATAAATTTTTTGGTTTCCCTGTGCATATAAAAGTTACATTGACATTATACTGTAGTCTATTAAGTGTGCAATAACATTATATTTAAAAAAACCAATGTACATACGTTAATTAAAAAATACTTTGTTGCTTAAAAATGCTAACCATCGGGCTTCCCTGGTGGCGCAGTTGTTGAGAGTCCGCCTGCCGATGCAGGGGACACGGGTTCGTGCCCCAGTCTGGGAAGATCCCACATGCCATGGAGCGGCTGGGCCCGTGGGCCATGGCCGCTGAGCCTGCACGTCCGGAGCCTGTGCTCCGCAACGGGAGAGGCCACAACAGTGAGAGGCCCGCGTACCAGAAAAAAAAAAAATTGCTAACCATCATCTGACAATTGCAGGGTTGCCACAAACCTTCAATTTGTAAAAAACGTGATATCTGTGAAGCACAATAAAGTGAAGCGCAGTAAAACACGGCATGCCTGTGCAAGTCTCCTTATTGGGGTACGAGCTCCTTGAGAGCAGGCACTCTATCTTTGTTTCCCCAGCAATTGGGACAGGTCCAGGCACAAAGTGTTAACTCAGTAGTCAGTGGTCTTTTCTCCATGAATTGAAAAATTAATACACTAGCAGGACTGTTCTGTGTTTTCCTCCCCCAAAGTATAGTATCAAGAAAGAAAGGGTCAGGTTTCCAGTGCCAGCTAAAAACTGTCACTTGCTATCTGCCCCTACAAGGATGAAGTCACTAGCCACTGCAGTCACTGACCTTCAACATACCCTGAAAGGAGTTCAGGGTGGAGATCAGGAATGAGACACTCTGTGCTCTGGGAGAAACTGGCAGAGCAGGCCTTCAGATAGTTAGATATTTTCAGGAGAAAATTTTCTGAACTCAATTTCTTGCATCTTCTCATATCTAGCAAAGCACTAAAACCATTAACGGAGACATCTGCTCCTTCTGACTAGCAGCAACCTTCTACCAAGATGTGTGCTTAACTGCATGTACCCCCTTCACCAAAATCACATATATACTGACCTCCCCCCTTGCCTCTTCAGAGCAGTTCCTCAGAGCTATCTGAGAGGCTGTCTCCTGAGCTATAGTCCTCATTTTGCCCCAAATAAAACTTAACTCACAACTCTCACGTTGTGCTTTTTTTTTTTCAGTTGACACCAGTGTAGCTTTTTCTAGTCAACTGTCAAAAGTGCTCTATTGAAAGAATTAGTTCCCACACATCTTTTCCATGTGTCCCATTCTGATCATTGCAGATTGTTGTTACAGGGATCTGTGTCATTTGAAGACGTGGCTGTGGATTTTACCCGACAGGAGTGGTACGGACTGGACCCTGCCCAGAGGACCATGCACAAGGATGTGATGCTGGAGAACTACAGCAACCTGGCGTCTGTGGGTGAGGATTATTGTCCATGTAACTCCTGGTAGCATGTGTTTCCTTTCTTGGTTGCTGTAACCTGGGCAGCCTTTGCAGAGTTCAGTGATACTTTAGTTCTAGATTCAAGGGGTCACAGATGATTTATCAGTTTGGGGCACCAGGAAGAGTGTGTGTGTTCTCACTTCCCCCAATGAAAGGTTTCAATGGGCGCCCTTCCTTGTGCAGCTCATGAAGATGCACTTTTCTCCTCCATCAGAGGCCCTAAAGCTCAGACAACTTGGCCCACGTCCTGTGCCATTTCCCATTAACAGGCCTCTGCGTGGCCAAACCAGAGATGATCTTCAAGTTGGAGCGAGGGGAAGAACTGTGGATATTAGAGGAGGAATCCTCAGGCCATGGTTACCCAGGTGAGTGAGCAAGAACTAGACATATGGAAAATAGGGGAAATAAGAGCTCAGGAATTCAGGTCAAAGGTTAAGTTTGGGCAGTGTTTTTCAGGAATCCCTTTTCAGAGGCCCTTGCTCTTTGAAAATGACCAGATGACAAAGGTCTACATGCTTTAGATACCTAAATCCTACATCCCAATATCATGCTCACATTTAAGTGCTCTCTCCTATTTTATCTCAATTTTTGTAGTCATTTACCACTCTTATCTTTCCCTGCCTGCCTCAGCTTAGACATTTATTCTTAGCTAGTCTGTCTCTCTTTAGCATTCTCAATTGCCTTCCTTCCCTCCATTGCCTTGGATGCCTTCTGTTGTCAAGCAATCATTCATACATTCATTTAGTCACCTACCAAATCCTAAATGAGGTCAACTATATGCTGGTCACATTCTAGGTGTGGGGATCCAGTAGTGAATAAAGTAATATCTCGGTTCTCCTGGAGCTTGCAGTCTAATGAGGGAAAGAGACCAGAAACAAACAAATACATGGTATTTGGTGGTGAAAAGAAAATCAATTCAAGATAAGAAGAACAGACAGTGATGGAGTTTGTGCTTTTGGGGAATGTGGTCAGAGAAGACTCTTTGGGGAAGTTAACATTAGTGCACCAACATCAGTGAAGTGAGAGAGACAGAGCCATGTGGAATTTTAGTATTCTGAGCAGAGAGAACAGTAAGTGCCAAGCCTAGTCTGAGCAATATATCATAGGAACAGCAAAGATGCTGGTGTGGCTTAATGGTGGGTGGTGAGAGTGTTAAGAGGTGATATCAGAGAGTTAGCCGGGGGCTAAGTTATGTAGAATTTTTATAGGCTTTGTTAAGCATTTTAATTTTACACTGTGACAAGGGAAAGCCTATGTTGGTTTTGAGTGAGAGAGATATGATCTGATTTGTTTTTAAAGGCTCTCTGTCACTGCTGTGTGCCAACAATTCTGTTGGGGGTAATGCCCTCAGTCATGATAATGACCTTCAGCATCAGAAGCTTCAAACTTTGGATCAAACTGTTGAATATGGGAAAGCCTTCTACAAGAGAACAGCCTTTGTTGGACATAAAAGAACACACACAGGAGAGAAAAACTTTGAATGTCATGAATGTGGGAAAACTTACTGCAGGAAATCAAATCTTATTGAACATCTGAGAATACACACAGGCGAGAGACCCTATAAATGTGGTGAATGTGCAAAAACCTTTAGTGCAAGATCATACCTCATTGCTCATCAGAAAACTCACACAGGGGAGAAGCCCTTTGAATGTAATGAATGTGGAAAATCTTTTGGCAGGAAGTCACAACTCATTCTACATCGGAGAACACACACAGGAGAGAGACCCTATGAATGCACTGAGTGTGGGAAAACCTTTTCTGAGAAGGCAACCCTCATGATTCATCAGAGAACTCACACAGGGGAGAAACCCTATGAATGTGGCGAATGTGGGAAAACATTTCGTGTTAAGATATCCCTTACTCAACACCAGAGAACTCACACAGGGGAGAAACCCTATGAATGTGGTGATTGTGGGAAAAACTTTCGTGCAAAAAAATCCCTAAACCAACATCAAAGAATTCACACAGGCGAGAAACCCTATAAATGTGGTGAATGTGGGAAATTCTTCAGAATGAAGATGACTCTCAATAATCACCAGAGAACTCATACAGGTGAAAAACCCTATCAGTGTAACGAATGTGGGAAATCTTTCAGGGTGCACTCATCTCTCGGAATACATCAGCGAATTCACACAGGAGAGAAACCTTATGAATGTAATAAATGTGGTAATGCCTTCTATGTCAAAGCACGCCTCATTGAACATCAGAGAATGCATTCAGGAGAGAAACCCTATGAATGTAGTGAATGTGGGAAAATCTTCAGTATGAAGAAATCCCTGTGTCAACATCGGAGAACTCATGTAGGAGAGAAACTTTATGAATGAAGTGAATGCAGAAATGCCTTCTATGTGCAAGTATGCCTCATTGACACAGGAGAGAGACCCTTTGAATGTCAAGGATGTGGGAAAGCCTTCTGCCAGAAAGCACACCTCAGAGAACATCAGAGAACTCACTTAGGCCAGCCCTTGCCTTGTACTATGGAGAAAGCTTCTCTAAGAAGATTCCCCTCACCATTTGACCAAGCTCTTTGGGCCATCTGATTACTGGTGCACACAGAGTGCACTTGTAACAATTTGGCTCTTATGTTGGTGTGAAAATTATCCTGATCGCCTTAGGGAGTGGCTCATTGTTGTTTTCATTTCATTTGGATTTCCCTAATTAGTGGTGAGGTTGAACATTGGCTTACCTGTTGACTGGCCATTTGTTTTATTTCGTCTGTGCAATGACTGTTCATATCCTTTGTTCATTGTTTTCTAATGGGCTGTTTATCTTTTACTTCTTGGTTTAAATGTTGTTTTTCTTGTTTTCTTTTAATATGTGAAAATATAAAAATCCTTTTTCAGTCATGTGTGTTGCAAATATCTCCTCTCAGACTGTGACTGGTTATTTAATTTTTTAAACTCTTTTCTTCTGCTGAGGTTTTATGTTTTCACATTATTGGTTTCAAGGTGATAATATTCTCCTATACTTTCCTCTAAAGTGAAGGTTTCACTTTCAACATTTAGAATTTTAATCTACCCTAAATTTTTTCTTTGTAATATGAAGTCTACAATATATAATGCTGTATTTCTTTTAAATACTTTACATCAGTGGTATCACACTATTTTTAAACTTATGCAACTTGCTTTTTTCACAAAGTGTTACATTTCCAAGATCTATCCATGTTGATAAATATATTTATTTGTCTCTCCATTCCCCTAGTGAAAGCCATTTGTATCATTTTTGTGTTTAGTGTTTAAATCTAGAAGTGGAAATGATGGGTCCAGGGTGTAGACAGTATGCCAGTTATTAATCTATTGTGCTTCAGCTCCAAACCTACCCTTCTATACTCGGCTTTGTGATGCTGGGGCCATGACTACAGAACACGTTTCTGTCTTGCCAGCTGCTACTCCCTGTTGGGTCCTACCAGTAAGAGATACTAAATATAAACATTGAGTCTGTGGAAGGAAGAAGGGACTTGCTCCTTTTTTCCTTCTGGTTGGCTCCCTGTTCATCTGTCAGCCCAGCATTGCTTCTTCACTTGGGCAGCAGCAGTTCCTCATGGTAGCAGCAGTTTAATCCAGTTTTCACTTTTCCAGCACTAACAGCTTTAGGGTACCCCACCCCCTCAGAGACCTAGCAGCATCTGGCTGGTGCCACCTCCTTAGAGGTATGAATCCCAGTCACATGAGACCCTGCTTCCAACCTTCTATTTTTAATAATTCCAACTTCTTCCCTTGTTACCCTAGGCCAGCTGCTTTCTGCAGTTGCTACCTCCATGATAATTTTAATGTTCTCTTTTTGTCTTTTAAGTTACGTGGTTAATAACTTCATCACTAGTTAAAAATTCATTATAAGTTCTCTCTGTTAAAGTAATCAGTATGGTTTCTGTCTCCTAACTGGGTTCTGATTGATATAGAAGTTTTTCAACTTGACTAAATTTTAAAGTTAAAAAAATTGCACTAATTTACACTCTCATGAGCAGTTTGAGAAAAAGTTTACATTTTTGCACATATTCACCAGGACTTATCTGTTTTTTTAAAATTGTTGCCGATCTGAAAGGTGTAAAATGGCTTAAGCCCTCCCATCCATGAATATGGTTTGTCTTTTTATTTAACTCACCTTTTAAAATTTTAAATAGTATTGTATGGTTTTCTCTAAGAAATTGTCTTTGAAAGTTAATCTTTTAATAGAAAATTTGCTCATGTACATGTATATACATATATATTAAAATATTATGTATTATGGGGTATATGTATATTTATATGTAATATATGTATCTATATATATGTATATAAGTGTGTGTATACATGTGTGTGTATGTCTTCCCAGAAAACATTTTTGTTTTATATATTCATTTTATTTTACCCACATATTTACCACTTTGATTGCTCTTCATTCTTTTCTGCATTTCCTCCAGGATCATTTTCTTCTTTGCCTGAAAAATATCCTTTAGAGTTTTCTTTAGTGGAGGTCTATTAGTGATAAACCTCTCAACCTTGTGAATATTTTCTCTTGCACTTTTTTGATAAGCAAAAGTGAATCCTTTACCTTTAATACTTGGTAGCACTGTGCCATAGTAAATTGATGCTAAATTAAATACTTTTTTTTGCTTTTTTCCCTGAGTGTTCCATAATGATTATGACAACCCAGGATATTTGAATTAATCACCAGATGTCCCCCAATACAGCATACACTTGAATATACATATTACACTTTCTTCACTTTGTATATAGCATGCCCTCATCCTCATTTACTAATTATTAAGTTTATCAAGATGATATCTCATCAGTTCTTCCAATCTTCATCTCATCCATTAAAAAAATTAAATTTGATGTTTTAAAATTATTATTATTATGGAAAATTTCAAACATAAATAAAAGTAATCTATAGTGACAGAAAGCAGATCAGTGATTGCCTCTGGGGTAGGAATTAACTCCTATGAGGTAGGAGGGAGCTTCCCAGGGTGATGAAACTATTCTGTATCTTGACTGGAGTGGGTGTTAATGGGGATACACAAGGTCATCAAATGAGTAAACTTAAGATTTGTGCATTTTATTATACGTAAATTATATCTCAATTAAAAATTTAAAACAACAATAAAGAATTCCTTGTTCCCATATCAGGAGTCAAATGTGGGCTGCTTGGGAGAAAACTAAGAATCTTGACCACTAGATCAGATGAAAGACACTGGCAATGGGAGACTTGGTCCTCCCAAGGCTTTAGAAATGGTTTTGCTCCATGAAAATGACCTTTACTAAGGCCCCATGATGGGTTGTGCTGGCCTTCCATTAGCTACCATCACCTATGTGGTGATCCCTACTGGCCAATACTACTGTGTGTATTTGGCTCCCAATAGCCTGAGCACAGTCTCTCCTAATCCTCCATTAGCATTGACTACCATGATGTAGTTCTTACCCCCATCACATGTCTGCACAGTGTCTACTAACACCCACTCCATTAGCGTATAGCAGTTCTTATCACCACCTTTAGTTAAGAGCACAGTGTCTGCTGACCTTCCATTAGCTCACAATAGCTTGTCTTCCCACACTTTTTATTCCAGCAGAGTCTGCTGACCCCCTTTAGCTCATAACATCATGTCTCGCCACCCCTTTTAGCTGCTATTACAATTTTTACTGACCTCCGTTTGCTCACAGCATAGTGTCTTTTCACTCTTTTAGCCTCCAGCTTAGTGACTGATGATCTATTAGCTCAGTATCATGTCTTTTTGCCCTCTTTTAGACTCAACATGGTGATTGCTGACCTCCCATTAGCTCCCAGCGATGTGTCATCACCTTCATTTATACCTAATGCAGTGGCTGTTGACCCCATGTTGGCTCTCACCACTTTGTTCATTCCCCACTGTCCACTATACAGTATATTTAATCCAATGAGTTCTAATCGCAGTATCTGCTCATCCTACATTAGATCCCCTCACTATGTCTGCTGGTTTTTTATTAGCCATGAGTACAGTGTCTCTGACCCCCATGAACCCACAACACAGCACCGTTGCACAAATATTTATCTGCTGTTCCCCAGTTAGCCACCAATATGGTGACTTTGATCTCTTGAGCCCCAGCTCAATGTCTGCAGAACTCACATGACCTTGTCACTCTATCTTCTGATCCCCCATTTACCAAGTTCCAAGTTTTTTACCTGAGGACCCCTAAAGAGCCTCCATCACTATGTCGTCCGACCTTACATTATAGCCTATTAGTGCATCTGTTGACCATACGTTAATGTCTTCTGACTTGTCAGACACCCACACAGAGTTTGACCTCCTTGAGGACCCATTACCATGTTTTTTGTCCTTACAGTAGCTGAATCCCTGTGTCTGCTGCTGAGTCCCTCTCCCTCGCCTTTAACCACGAGTATTGTGTCTTTGACCCCTTGAGGCCTGAGTAGAGTTTGCTGACCCCACGTTAGCTCTGATCCCAGTGTCTGTTGATCCTCCATTAGGCAGTAGTACTGTTTCTTCAATATGCATGAGGTTCCAGCAATGTATTTGCTGATTCCCAATTAGCCACAAGATCAGAGACTAACCTCCATGAGCTTCTGGCACAGTATCTGCTGATTCCACAGTAGTCTCATCTTGCTGACCACCCATTAGCAATGAGTACAATGTCTTTGACCTTCATAAGTCCCAATCACAGTGTTGCTGACCCTGCATTAACCATCATCACTGTGCCTGTTGATCCCCCATTAGCCACTAATACAGTGTCTGAATGCAATGATGTCCCAGTACAGTGCATGCTGACCATACATTAGAGCCCATCACCATGTTTGCTAACCCTATACTGGCCTCAACACTGAGACTACTGACTACCAGCTACTAGTTTAGAGCCTTTGCCTCACGTTTTTCACAGTATCTGCTACTGATCCTATATTGATTAGTGTCACCACTGTGTCTTCTAATCTTCGCCACGAGTAGAGTGTCTTTGCTCTTCATAAAAAATCTGACTAGTGTCTGCTGATCCCATATTAGTACTTTATTACCCTGCTGATTAGCCATTAGCCACCACTAAAGTGATTTTGTCTCCACCCCAGCATCAGCCCATTCGCTACCCCCATCCCTGTGGTTGCAGGTTACTCATCCTCTAATACAATGTATTGACCTCATGAGCCCCAGCATAATGCCTGGGACTCATTAGAGCCTACCCTGCATTAGAGCCCTTTATGGTTTCTGATGATCTTCTATTGGTCGCCAGTACAGTGTCTTTGACTCCCATGAGTCCCCATAACCATATCTGCCGGTGCTGTATTAGCTCCCATGATTGTTGAATTCCCACTAGTCATTAATATACTATATTTGATCCCTGTGATTACTCCCCACAGTTTCTGATGACCCTCTATTAGGACCAGTCATTGTTCCCTGATTTCTGTAAATTGGTTTGTTGACTGTTTCAATTGTTCCTTGGACTCCGGTGGTTCCCCAGTCCTGCAGACTGCTTTTTTATTTTTCCTTTCCCAGCACTTCAGAGACTCTTCTTTGATGTTTTTGGCCTGATCCTCTGGATCTGTTGCTCTCACTCTTTTGTAGCCCCTCTGACTGTCTCCCAAATACAAGGACTGTTTTGTGGTCTCTTCAGATGTTTGATGATCCCTCTGTTCCTCAGGTCCAGACACTATCCCCTTGTCCCGTTAGCTGTTTCCTGGTTTCTCTAGCTGTGCCCTCAGCTTGAGATTGTTCCCTTATCTGTCTGGCTGTCTCCTAGGTATTTCTAGCTGTTGCATGACATTTAGGGATGTTTTCTTCTTCCATTTGCCTGTTCTAGAGTCTCTCTGGTTGTCCTCTAACTACAAGGACTGTTTTCTGGTCCTTTGGCCTTTTGATAATTTCTCTGACTGTTCACAGCACTGCCATGACAGTTTCCTGGTCCCTATGGCTGTTTTCTAGTGTCCGGGGATGTTTCCTCAGCCCTGACCTATTGTCTGGAACCACAGACTGTTCCTGCTGCTTCTGGCAGTTCCCCAATACATGGAATAGGTTACTTTACCCTCCCTGATGTTACCTCAATCCTGGGTATGTTCACATGTCTTATTGCTTATTTTCTGCTTTTGCCATTTCTCAACACCAAGGACTGTTGTATACACTGGATGTGGCCTCAGGCATTAAACAGCAAGTGGGAGTTGCAGGCTCCAGAGGGAGCACCTTCCAGGTGCTCCCTTTAGCTGTGGCTGCTATGGAGAAGCAGACCCTACAGAGAGGCTATTTAGTTCAGAGTCCTGGTGTGAGTCACTACATTTCCTCCCATTACCCTTCTAGAAAATCCATTAAGGTGAGTGAAATGAGTTACCCCTCACCCCCACATTCCATGTGTCTCTGTGTGAATCTCTGCTTGGAAAAGAATCTCTGATGGCTGAGAGGAAGTACAAGGGGTTGGCAGTCCTGTGAGGTGTGCAGCATGGGGTCCAGCTCCATGGGTAGCCTGGGGGCTGGCCCTACCCTCACCCAGCCCTCAGTACTTCTCCCTGAAAAAAATGGGTCTCACAGTCCCTACCCAGAATCCTTCTGAGGTCTGTGATAGGGTTGGAGGATGATTTATGGGTGTATTCACCCCTTGGATATTTTTTCCAATCAAAGCACAAAACTCTCATAATAATAACTTCATGTGTAATATTACTAACAGTGACAATTGCTAGACAGGCAATGTAGTGTAATGATGAAGAACATGAACACTGAAGCCAAATCTGTATTCAAATCCGAAGCCTTAATGGTTTCTTAGCTATGACACCAAAAGCACGTACTATAAAACAAAAAGGAAATAAATTGGGCTTCATCAAAATTAAAAATTTTTGTGTGGTAAACAGTACTGTCAAGAAAGTAAAATGTCAACCCACAGAATGGGAAAAATATTTGCAAATCATGTATCTGATAAGGGATGTGTATCTCAGATATATAAAGGACTTGTATAACCCAGTAATAAAAAAATAACCTAACTTAAAAATGGGCAAAGGAAAAAAAAATGGGCAAAGGATCTGAATAGACATTTCTCCAAATGAGATATATGAATGACCTAAGTACATGAAAAGCTTCACAGCATCATTAGGCATTAGGGAAATGGAAATCAAAACCACAATGAGATATTTCACAACCACTAGTAGGCTAGAATAAAAAAGATAGACAATAGCAAGTGTTGACGAGGATGTAGAAAAATTGGACTCATCTTAACATTGCTAATGGGATGTAAAGTGGTGCAGCTGTTTTGGAAGAAAGTTTGGAAGTTTCTTAAAATGTTAAACATAGAGTTACCATATGATCTAGGAATTCTACTCCTTGGTATCCACCCAAGAGAAATTAAAACATATATCCATAAAAAACATACACACAAATGTTCACAGCAGCATTATTCAGAGTAGTCCCAAAGTGGAAACAGCCCAAATATCCATCAACTAATGAATGATTGATCAAAATGTGGTATATCCATACAATAAAATATTCAGTAATAAAAAGGGATGATGTAGTGATACATGCTACAAAATTGATGAACTTTGAAAACATGTTACTTGAAAGAAGCCAGTCACAAAAGACCACATATTGTATGATTCCATTTGTATGAGATGTCCAAACTATGGAGACAGAAAGTAGATTAGTGGTTACCTAGGGCTGGGGTTGGGGGAGGTGGGAAAAGTGGAGAGTGACTGCTAATGGGTTTCTTTTTGGGATGATGAAAATATTCTAAAATTCTATTGTGATGGTTGCACAACTTTGTGAATATACTAAAATTAATTGTCATATTAAATGGGTAAATTTTATTGTATGTGGATTGCATCTCAATAAAGTTTTAAGAAATATTATAAAAATAAAAAAGATATTAACTAAGTCAGTATTTCTTAATTTGATTCCTTATAATATTTTTTAAAGAAAAACAATTAATTAGTTCCCACTTACGAATGAGAAAGAAATCCTGCCTTTTCCTAGCTCTGTGTCCTTGGGGAAATCATATTACTTCTCTATGCCTGTTTCTACATCTGTAAAATGGGGATAAAAATAATGCCTAACTCATACGGGCAGTGTAAATATTAAATGACATTATATATGTAAAGTGCTTAAAACAGTGCTAGGCATATAGCTCTCTGTACTACTTATTGTAAGGTCGGATCTTAACAAACGGCACCGCGAAACAGAGGAAAGCTTCAAGTGAGCTTTATTAGGGAGCGCTCCCGGGCAAGGTTCACTGGTCCGAGAGAAAGGGGCCAGAGAAGTCACACCCGGGCGAGGGTTGGGCAAGATTTTATAGGGGAAGAAGGGAAAGGGGTGTGGTGAATCCGGGAGGGCGCAGGTTATTCCTTATTTGGTGGTCTCTTCAGGTATCGTGGCAATATCCGGGTGCAGGTTGCATCAGTCTTGGGACCGTTAGTCCCACCCCTCGAAAGGCGGGAAGGCTGGGCCGGGTGGAAAGTCCCCAGGTCAGTTTCTGGAACTGGGTGGTCCGGAGAGTTTCGGTCTGATGCAACCTGTGAATCTGATTGCGTTCCCCTGCCTCGGGCCAGTTGGCCTTACAGTTATTATTAGTAATAGTAATGGTAAATATATTTTATAACAGTAGTGATAGATCTTAGTAATGACCATTTACATTATTGCAAATAATGTTTTATTAGGAATGATAATTTATAATATTGGAAATAATGTATAATATTAGTAGTAATAATTGCATGCCCTCTGGCATCTTTAGTTTAACTCATGATTTTGACAAACTCAAAGACATTACAAATATTTAATATACTCATTTGTAATGTTTTTCTTATGGTGATGCTCATACACTAATTTCTAGTGTACAAATCCCCCCACTGAAAAATACCAACATTTTCAAAGACTTCTGAGGACAGCCATCCCCCAAGCGATAATGTTCCTGCTTCTATTTCCAAGTGAGGTCACATTCTGAAGTGGTGGGGGTTATGTATCTTTTTGGAGGACACAATTCAACCCATAACAATTCTCCATTATGCAGTCCTCACTGTGGACAAATCCCCATGTTTATAAATCTCTACTGTTGCCAAGAACAGATGACAAATCCCCAAGCCCTGTGTAAATAATTCCCTTGAAAAGTACCCTCTCTTCATTGTGGCATATCCCCTCTTTCACAAATACACAGCTGGCAAATACTGTATTAGTTTTCTATCGTTGTGTAACAAATTACCACAAACTTAACAGCTTAAATCAACACCCATTTATGATCTCACAGGTCAGAAGTCCAAGTAAGCTTGACTGGGTTCTCTGCTTAATGGTCTCACAAAACCAAAGTGTTGGCCACACTGGACTCTTTTTTGGAGGCTCTTAGGAAGTATCCATTTCAATCTTATTCATGTTATTGGCACAACTTAGTTCCTTGCAGTTGTAGTACTGAGGTTCCCATTTCTTTGTTGGCTGTCGGCCAGTGGTGGTTGCTCTCTGCTTCTAAAGGCTAACTGCATGCCTTACAATGTGGGCCTCTTTGTCTTCAAAGTCAATTAGGACGTGCCAAATGCTTCTCATGCTTCCAATTTCTCCAGCATCCTCTTTTGTCACCAGCAGGAGAAAACTTTGCATTTCTGAAGGGCTAAGGTACTTAACTAGATTAGCCTCACCTGGATAATCTCCCTATTTTAAGGCGAACTGATTAGTAACCTTAATTACATTTGCAATTAATTTGCTACATAATGTAATATAATCATGGAATTATATCTCATCACATTCACAGGTTACATGCACAATCAAGGGGAGATGTTTATATAAAGCCTTCTGCAATCACTCTTGCACTATCTTCGTATTCACAAATATTCATTCCACTGGCATATCTCCATTGACAATCCCCATTGGCAAATTTCCCTTCTCATAAATATCTACTCACTGGAAAATCTTTCATTCCTTAACCTGTTGGGGGAAAATAAATCACCCCATTCCAAAAAAAAATCCCTTAAAATATCTCCACTCATGACCCCTCTTGACAAATCTCCTCACTGAGAAATAAAAACTATTGACATATCACCAGTCTGCCACTGAAAAATCTTATGCATAAACACCCACTGGCATCTTTCTTATTTATAATCCCTGTTGAAAAATCTCTTTTTATAAATAACCTCCATAATACATACTCCATTGTTGTTGTCCATTGAAAAGTCTTTATAAACACCCACCTGATGGTGTAAACTATTTATAACCTTTGATGACAATTTGCCTTGTTTTTAAACACTTGACTATTGGCATATGTCCTATTGCCCAGCTCATTTTAAAAATATACCCATTATAAATACCCTTGTTGACATATACCCCACTGACAATATCTGTTGTATATCTCTCCATTCATATATACCTATCAATGTATCCCTAAGTGATAGCTCCACATTTACCAGGATCTATATTCATAAAAACCTCTCCCCCTCAACCAGGTATAACTCTATTGATGATCACTGGTGACAAATCTCTTTATTCTTAAATACTCACCGAAGTCATATCACTCATTGACAACCCAATTTACAAATCTACTGATGTGCAAATACCTTCCCATTGGAATTTTTTTACATTAAAAATCCCAGTTGAACATAAATTTTCACCTACTGGAGAATATCTCATTGACAGCCTGCATTGACATATCTCCCCTTTCTTAAATACTTCCCAATATATCCCACACTGATGAGCACTTAATTGATACAAGTTCCTTGTTTATAGATACAGGTTCATTGGCATACTTGTCTCAAACCCAGGTTACAATATTCCTCATTCATAAAAATCACACCAACTGAAATATATCTGTTACTGATGATCTCCATGGACGAATCTCCACATTTATAAATTCCTGCCTGTGACTTCTTCTAGCCAAGATGGAGTCCCAGGGCCTGGATTTACCCTCATGCCAGGAACAAACAGAACAAAAACCAGACAAAGTACATTGAGAAAAAAAAACGGTTTTCAAGACACTGGATATTAGGCAATGAAGAACAATGATCCCTGAGGAAAGGGAAACAAATGAAGTGAGTCATATGATTTTTCCAACATACTTCCTCGAGAGAGTTTCCAGGGTACTGCACAGAGAGGGGAAACTGAGGAAGAGACTGGTGAATTCCCTGAGTTGAGAAGGAACTGAGAGTCTAGGGAGAACAAGGCAGCTAGAATTTGTAGGACACACCACCAAAGTGGAGAAAACTGCACAGAGAGAAGATCCGGGTGATCTGCCTAGGGTCCTCCTTGAGTATTCAGTTGACTATCAATCAGCACATGTGTGTGAGGCCAGGGAGAGAACCATCTGAAAGGATAAGAGGAAATGGTGTCTGATGCTCACACAGGGCTGGGAATAGTGCCTGTTCTCAATAGCTAGACTGGAAAAATAGGGCATTGGGTAGATAATTCAAGAAGCTATTGCCTTAGTAGCAGGGATTAATTAGCCCTAGGCTGAGCACTGCTCCAGATACACCTAAAAAATTATATTAGCAAGATGTGCAAGGATCAAACTCCTTCCAGGTAACTTAGCTGTGTCCCAGAACAAAACTCCAGATGACTTATAGAAATGCATATATGTCCAGTACCCAACAAAATAGAATTGACAATGTCTGGCATTCAATCAAATATTACCAGGCATGAAAAGAGTTAAGAAAATAGGAAAAGTAATGAGAATAATCAAGCAATCAACCAACCCAGAAGTGACACAGAGGTTAGTATTAGCAGACAAGGATATTTTAAAAGTTATTGTAAATGTATTCCACATGCTCAGAAAGTAAGTAGAGATTTCGGAAGTATTTTTTAAAATTAATTAATTTATTCATTTATTTATTTATTTTTGGCTGAGTTGGGGCTTTGTTGCTGCGCACGGGCTTTCTCTAGTTGTGGCGAGCGGGGGCTACTCCTCCTTGCGGTGTGCGGGCTTCTCATTGCAGTGGCTTCTCTTGTTGCAGAGCATGGGTTCTAGGGCGTGTGGGCTTCAGTAGTTGTGGCACGCAGGCTCAGTAGTTGTGGCTTGCAGGCTCTAGAGCACAGGTTCAGTAGTTGTGGTGCACAGGCTTAGTTGCTCTGTGGCATGTGGGATCTTCCTGGACCAGGGCTCAAACCCGTTTCCCCTGCATTGGTAGGCGGATTCTTAACCACTGCACCACCAGGGAAGCCCGGGAAATATTTTAAAAGACCCAATTACACGATTTCCACTTCTGGGAGAATGGAGCAGATGCACTTTTCCCTATTCCTCTTGCTAAGTACAATAAAAAACTTTGGAAATGATATTTATAAAACAAACATAAGCTGACTCAGAAAGGTGGAGGCAAGCTGGCTAAGGACCTCAGGACCCAAAAGAAAAGAGCACATTGGGAGTTCCCTGGTGGCCTAGTGGTTAGGACTTGGTGTTTCCCTGTCATGGCCTGGGTTCAATCCCTGGTCAGGGAACTGAGATCCCACAGCTGGGTGGCACGGCTGGCGGGGGGGAAGAACATTTGTTCTATGGGTTTTCTTTTTGCCTCATATATCTGACAATGGTGGAGAACCTGGCAACCTAGAAATGCCAATGGGCCCAGACAAGAAAAAAGACCCTACAAAAGCCAGTTCTGTCTAGTAAAAGAACCAGGGAATGGGCAGCTTAACAATATGGTAAACTTTCAGAAAATAGTTGCTTTACTGATCCCAACAGTATAGAAAAAAAATGTGGTCCAACTCCCATCCATGCTAATAAATGCCAAGTGAAGAGCTTATATTTTCACCCTGAACAGACTGTAAAAGTCATGCCAAACCCCTGCCAAGGTGGTGTCAGAAAAAATCGACTATGAAGCCAGGACTTTTGTCCCCACTGGGTGGTAATGAGCCCTCACCTATATGATGTCAGTGGAAACCATACAGGGAGCCTAGACTTCCTTTCTCACATATCAGCATCAAGGCACCCCTCTCTTTTCCCCTAGGGTGGTGTCATTGGAGGCCATGTGGAAAACAGTAGGGAGGCACTGCTACGCCTTCCAGCCAGGGAAATAGTGGAGTCCTACTTGGTTGTGGAACTCCCAGTCTTGCCCAGCAGTAGCAAGGAGCCCCCCAACTCTGTTATTAACAGAGACTGAGTGGGGAAACTAGACTTCTTCCCATAGCTGGCATTAACAAACTGGCATCCTCCACTCCTTTTCCCTGCTGGAGTGGTGTCAGAAAAAGCCAGCTTAGACAGAAGGTTTAGGGAATTCCTTGGTGGTCCAGTGGTTAGGACTTAGCACTTTTACTGCCGTGGGCCTGGGTTCAATCCCTGGTTGGAGAACTAAGATCCCACAAGCCCCGTGGTGCAGCCATAAATAAGAACCAGGATCTTACAACATAATATAGAAAGTGTTCATCTTTCTTTGTTTTTTTTTGGCTGTGCAGCTTGTGGGAATTTAGTTCCCTGACCAGGGGTTGAACCCAGGCCATGGCAGTGAGAACGTAAAGTCCTAACCACTGGACCACCAGGGAATTCCATGAAAATGTTCATCTTTCAGTTGAAAATCACTTTTCACACCAAGAATCAGGAATACATGTGAACACCAAGATGACAGAGATGTTAGAATTATCTGACAAAGATTTTAAAGTAGCCATAATAAAAATGCTTCAATGATCAATTATGAACACATTTGAAACAGATGACAAAATAGAGTCACAGAAAAGAAATAGAAGGTCTCAGCAAAGATATAGAAGATATAAATAAAAACCAAATGGAAATTTAGAACTGAAAAATAGAATAACCGTAATAAAAAACTCAAAAGATGAGCTCAGTGGAGAAACAGATGAAGAAATCAGTGAGTTGGAAGATAGAAGAACAGAAATTACCCAGTTTGAACAACAGAGAGAAAATAAAATTTTTAAATGAATGGGGGACTTCCCTGGTGGAGCAGTGGTTAAGACTCCACGCTCTCAATGCAGGGGGCCCGGGTCAGGGAACTAGATCCCACATGCATGTGCAACCAAGAGTTTGCATGCCACAACTAAGGAGCCCGTATGCCACAACTAAGGAGTCCACCTGCTGCAAGTAAGATCTGGTGCAACCAAATAAATAAAGAAATATTTTTAAAAAATGAATGGATCCTCAGGGACTTGTGGGATTATAACAAAATATTTAATAGTCCTGGAGGAGAGGAGAAATAGGGCATGACTGAAGAACTACTCAAAGAAATAATTGCTGAAGACTTCCTAGATTTGGTAAAAGACAAACCTACAGATTCAAGAAGCTGAGTGTTTATCTGGGAATGTGTTTATTCTTCCTTCATTTTTAAAAGATAGTTTTGCTGGATATGAGATTCTTGGTTGGTAGGTATTTTCTTCCAGTACTTTGGATATGTCATTCCATTGCCTTCTGGCCTCTGTTTTTTTGCGGTACGCGGGTCTCTCACTGCCGTGGCCTCTCCCGTTGCGGAGCACAGGCTCCGGATGCGCAGGCTCAGCGGCCATGGCTCACGGGCCCAGCCGTTCCGCGGCATGTGGGATATTCCCGGACCGGGGCACGAACCCGTGTACCCTGCATTGGCAGGCGGACTCTCAACCACTGCACCACCAGTGAAGCCCTAGCCTCTGTTGTTTTTGAAGTCAGTTGTGAATGTTATTGGGGTTCTCTTCTATATGAGTCATTTTTCTCTTGCTGCTTTCAAGATTTTCTCTTTGTAGTTGCCCTTCTGCATTTTTATTATGATGTGTCTGGGTAATGATCTTTTTGAATTTATCCTGCTTGGAGTTTGTTGAGCTCTTGGATGTGTAGATTAATGTTTTTCAGCAAATTGGGAGAGGCTACAAATGGGTCTTGACAGGAATAGACACTCTGAACTGAGCTGTGCATACCTGGAGGGAGATGCAAATGCTCATACTACTATAAAATGACCAGAACAGAAGATATTGTACCAATTTGAACCACCGAGTTACATTCTTCAGACCAAGGAACACACTTTACAACTGTATTAGTCTGCTTGGGCTACCATAACAAGATACCACAGACTGGGTGACTTAAACAACAGAAATTTATTTCCTCACAGTCTGAGAGTCCAAGATCAAGCTGCCAGTAGGATTGGTTTCTGGTGAGACCTGTCTTCCCAATTTATAGATGACCACCTTCTCACTGTGTCCTCACATGGCATTTTCTCTGTGCTTGTACACCACTGGTGTTGCTTCCTCTTTTTATAAGGACATTAGTCCTTTTGGATTAGGGCTCTACCCTTACAACCTCATTTAACTTTAATTACCTCCTTGAAGGACCCATCTCCAAATATAACCACATTGAGGGTTAGGGTTTCCAGATATAAATTTTGAGGGAACACAATTCAGTCCACAATAACAATCTATAGCGTCCAACAATGAGCAAAGAGGTATCCTAGGAGTGGTGCTTTGATAGAGACTTAGAACAGGCAACTGAAATATTTGTTGTCTAAAACTGGGAGAGATAAGGGCATGCAGGGCTGACTTACACATCTTTACAGTGTGTGCTCACCCTCAACATGAGGGTGGCCAAGAGAGGGTCTCCAACAGATAGATTCCTTCACTTTTCAGAAGAATCTGGGGAAGAGGAGGTGGGAGAAGATGCTGGTATGACTATACAGTTTCCCCCCACAACACTTCAATGTTCTTTTATTCCTACCTGATTCAGTGGTCCCAGGACCAGGGCTGCAATTGCAGGGGCCAGAAGCTGGGATGATTCCTAGGCAAGAAACTTTAATTGTACTTTCATACTTTTGCATCAGAATTCCTAAAGGCATAATGTGATTGATAGACTGTGCCTTCACCCAACTTGGCAAACTTAGGGTTGACAGTGAATACAGCTGTATTACCTAGTGGTTGAGATAGACCACTAGTTCTGTACTTGTGATGATACCCTATATAAATGGGAGTGGACTGAAGGGGAAGCATTTGCTAGCTGGCAATCTGGACCAGCACAGTGGCCGAACCTATTGTCCCCTCCAAAGGTGGTAAAGTTTGGATCAAATTCAATGATAAATGGAGAGAAGAAGGAATATAGCTGAGAGTAAAAGAATGAATAAATAGGTTATGCAACAAGGGAAATCCATTACATTGGTGCCCGAAAAGCTCAGAGTAAGAGGTGATATTGTCTCTTAACTCAATTAAACCAAATGCCAGAAAGAATGAAGCCATATGTTGCCAAGACTACTCCTACTTTTGGAACCTGAGAAGGTCAAATAGAAGTCTGCAAACCTGAGTGATATTGTTCTGGGAGATGAATGTGCCAGTATCTTTTGAGTATTTTATTTTGGAAAGAACACTTAACAAGACATCTACTCTCTTGACAAATTTTAAATGTACAGTATATTATGTTGACTATAGGTATGGTGTTGTATGCAGATTACATCTACTATCATGTTATAATATGGTGTAACACTGCCGTTGTTGCTAAGACTATATTTATATTGATGGTCAAATACATGGGGAAATTGAGTTAAAGACTTTTCAGGATATAACACTGATGGCAAATGACTAGCTTAAGGAAGAATTGGATTTAGCTAACCATCAGCTAATCTCTATGCTAAATAGTTCCACACAAGTTTATCATAAGGTATAAATAGAGGTAGATCAGAGAGGAAGAGTAATAAAATTGGTATAAAAATATGAAAATGCATGTAATGGCTTTACAGGATGGATTTGAATTATTGAAACTGAGGGTGAACCCTTGAACTTGCAATTGGTGTCAGAGTGAGGACAGTCTTGTGTGGGGACTGTTCCAACTTCTGCCCAAGATAAGCATACAAACATCAATTGCTTTTCTATATACTAGTAATTAACAATAAGTAATTGAAATGAAAAATGAATACTACACAATAAAGTGGAAATAAGACAACACCAAGTAAAATAGCATCAAAATGTGAAATAGTTAGGGAATAATTTGTCAGATGTGAAAGACCTGTACACTGAAAATTACAAAATATTGTTGAGAGAAATTAAAAAGAGAGATATACCTGATTTATGGGTCAGAAAACTCAATATTGTTAACATTTCAATTCTCCCCAAATTGGTCTATAGATTCAAACCAACCCCAGTAAAAACCACAGCAGCTTTTTTTGTTGTTGAAATGAACAAACTTATTCTACAATTTATATGGAAACGTAAAGGACGTAGAATAGCCAAAACAACTCTGGAAAAGAAACAACTTTATTGAGGTATAATTTAGGATCCATATTTAAATTGTACAGTTCAATGACCTTTTTAAAAAAAACAAAAGTTTATTCTTAAATGTACAACAGGCTCCAAGACAACACTTCATTCTAGATATGGGTGGCAACAGATGTTATGGCAGGGAACCCAGATGTTTAAACAGGAATGGAATTAAGGATCACCTCAATGACTTTTATTAAATTTACCTAGTTGTGCAACCATCATCACAATCAAGTTCTGTAACATTTCAATCACCCCAATAAGATTCCTTGTATTAATTAACAGTTAATGACAATTCCCATTCTCACACCCAGACAACCACTAATCTACAGATCTCTGTATTTTACTTTTGTGGACATTTCATTTAAATACAATAGGCAAATACAATACTAGATCTTTTGTGTCTCACTTCTTTCACTTAGCATGTTTTTGAAGTTCATCCATAGTTGAACAGTTCATGCTGTAGTATTTATTAGTATTTGTTCTTTTTTATTGCTGAATATACCACATTTTGTTTATCTACTTGCTGGTTGATGGACATTTGGATTGTCTCCACTTTTTGTCTTGTATGAATAATGCTGTTATGAATATTCAAGTGTAAGTGTTTGCACGAAAACATTACATATCTTTTGGGTAGATAATGGGAATGGCAGTACTGGGTCCTCTGGTAAATTTATGATCAACTTTTTAAGAAACTGCCAAACTTCTCCAAAATGGCTATACCATTTTAATGCAGTCACACCAGAAATGTAGGAAAGTTCCTGATTTTCCATATCCTTGCCAACATTTATTATAATTGTTTTTTTTTATTTTAGCCGTTTTAGTACATATAAAGTGGTATTTCATTGTGGTTTTAGTTAGAATTTCTCTAATGACTAATGATGTTGGGCATCTCTTCATGTGCTTATTTGTATATATTTTCTGGTGAAATATCTCTTCAAATCTTCAGCCTAATTTTAAACTGGGTTGCTTGTCCTCTTTTTATTGAGTTGTAAGTGTTCTGTATATATTCTGGATACAAGTCCTTTATCAGGTAAATGATTTACAAGTGTTTTCTCCCTGTCTGTGCTTTGTCTTTTCATTTTCTTAATGGTACCTTTTGAAGTTTAAACCTTTTTCATTTTGATGAAGTCTAATTTATCATTTTTTCTTTATGGATCATGCTCTTGAGGTGTCCTACTTAAGAATTCCTTGCCTAGTACAAGGTCACAGATATTTTTCTCCTATGTTTTCTGCTAAAACTTTTATAGTTTTAGCTTTCATATTTACATATCTGATCATTTTTTTGTTAATTTTTAGTATGGTGTGTAGATTTAAATTCATCTTTTTGCATGTGGATATGTAATTATTCTTGCACCAAATGTTGAAAAGACTTTTCTTTCCCCAATGAATTGCCTTCACACTTTTGTAAAAAATATTTTTACCGTAAGTATCAGGGTTTATTCCTAGACTCTGTTCTGTTCCATTGATCTATGTCTCTATCCCCATGCCAGTACCATACTGTCTTGATTACTGTAGTTTTCTGGTTTTGAAATTGGGAGGTTACTGTCCTTCCACTTTGCTTTTTAGCAAATTCCTGTTTGCTAATCTTGGTCTTTTCTATTTCTATATAAATATTAGGATTAGCTTATCAATTTCTGGGGAACAAAGTCTGCTGGAAATTTGATAAAGTTGTATTGAATTTGTAGATCATGTGATTTTTCCTCTTTACCTTGTATATATAATATGGTAGATTGCGTTGACTGATTTTTGAATGTTGAAGCAGCCTTATATCACTGGAATAAACCCCACTTGGTCATGATGTATAATCCTTTTATATGTTGCTGGATTCATTTTGCTAATATTTTGTTGAAGATTTTTACATCTATGTTCATGAGGAATGTTGATCTGTAGTTTTATTTTCTTGTGATGTGTTTGTATGGCTTAAGTATCAGGGTAATACTGGCCTCATAGAGTTGGGGAGTGTTCCTTCCTCCTCTATTTTCTGAAAGATTTTGTGGAGTGTTGATATTATTTCTCCTCAAATGTTTAATGCAATTAACCAGTTAAACCATCAAGCTTTGGGCATTTTTGTGTGGAAAGATTTAAAGTTACTAATTGCTTACTATTGCTGGTGAGATGTAAAATGGTACAGTCACATGAGAGCCATGCCTGGGTTTCAGATCTGAGATATCAGTCAACTGTCTTGGGAAGATGGTGAGATTGGAGGATAAGGAAAGAAAAATTAAATCACACTGAGATATCACTATACATCCACCATAATGGCTACAGTAAAAATGATGGAAAATACCAAGTGTTGACAAGGATGTGGAGCAAATAGAACTCATATACTGTGCTGGTGGGAGTGTACATTGGTGAAGCCATTTTGGAAAACTAGTTTTATAAACTAGCTGAGCATGAACACCATATAGCCTGGCAGTTCAACTCCTAGATATATACCTAACAGAAGTTCATAAATATGTTCACCAATAGACAGGTACTAAAGTATTTATAGTAGCACTATTCCCAATAGCCCCAAGCTGCAAACAACACAAATGTCCATTAATAACAGAATGGATAAATATATTGTAGAGTATTCACAGAATGGAATAAAACATGACAATAAGAATGAATTATCCATAACTACATTCAACAATATGGACAAATCTCATGTTTACAATGTGAATGAAAGAAGATAGACACTTAAGAGTATATTACCAAAATATGCAATATAATTGTTTGACTCAATTTATATAAAATACCAAGCAGACAAAGCTATTTAAGTCAGGGTAGTGTTCACCTGGCGGGGTAGGTGGACAGTAAGGCCTGGAAGGGAGCACAGGGAGTTTTTCTGGGGTGCTGGTCATGTTCTGTTTCTTGATCAGTGTTCAGTTTGTGAGAATTCATTGAGCTGTATGCTTATGGTATATGCATTTTCTGTATGCATACTTTAATAAAAAGGTTTAAAAACAAAATAAAATTACATGCTAAAAAGAAAGCCCCTTTCTTATGAGTATTGCAAAAAACATTTAATTGAAATCAAGAAAGCATTTATATATCAGTGCTTTAAAAAAAGCAGTGTTCTTTCTAGAGAAGTCTTCCAGTTATTCAACTATAATAAACTATAATCGTATCTTAGGCTAAAAAACTACAATGCAACATGACTTTATCCCATAGCAATGTACACAAAATTACTCTTAATGTGCATGTAGGAAATGAATATATCAAATTAACTAAATTGGAAGAAAAACCACCAAAGTTTTATGTATTGAAATCCAATTTCTTAACCATTGTTTTTCAAACAGAAATCCCAAAGAAAGCAGAAGCTTCAGTGGATGAGATGGGAAGTCCAGAGTGTTGTGGCTCAGTTTCATTGTCTTAGGGTCAGTTACTAAGGGGATAAGAAGTTTATGGTCTGCAGCTTACATAAATGATAGCTTTTTTGATACAGGTTAGAAGGTATGCCTACCATTTTCGAGTGTGAATCACCTGCTGCCACAGCATTGAATTAATGAGGGAACAATTGCCACCTTTAGGTGTGTGTAACATTTAATAACTCTATTCCTGTAACATAGGCTAGAGCTATGCTTAATTTGCCAATGCATAAAGTCAGACTTTAAGTTTAAAAATTATATTTAATTTTAAAAAAATATACCATGGTGACTTCTCAAAGGGAAGAGAAAGAACGGTTCCTCAGGGCAATATTTTCTGTGTCTTAAATGTCAATGATAAAAAAAACTTCTGGCTTCTATGCATAGATCTATTATACATTCCCAAATTGGTTTTTGCCTTGACTTCAGTGCCCTGGAGGTGTTTGAACAATGAATACTCTTCTCCCCACCCTAGAAAGTTGAAAAAAAAATGGCCAGTATTAAGGACTTTTACATCCCAAGGTATGAAGGACAAATCTGTGCTGAATTTATAAAGCCCTTTATCCAAAAAGTGAAACATAGGAGATTACAAGTCATCTCCTGGGGTCTCTATTTCTACCATTTGCAGGAGATTGAGAGTACCTGTGTGAATCATAAAACCAAACAGGGCTATTGCTCAAATGCTTTATTGAAGTGTCTCCCTATGCATATAATTGCATATCAACTTGTATTCCACCTGACTGAAGGATACTTGGCTTTGTTTGCCTTCTGTTCACTTAGGCTGTTTGTAGTCCATCATATCTACTCCCCCTGCACAATGATTGATGCATCAGGCACTCCTCATCTCTCCACTATGAGACAGCTGATGCATATCCAGTTGTGATTTCCAGCTGAAGGCATTTTCAGTCACTGGCTTTATAGAGTTTTTCTCCACTATGAGTTTTCTGGTGTTTAATGAGATTTGACCTGTCAGTGAAGGCCTTCTGACATTCTGTACAAGCATAAGGTTTCTTCCCTGTATGAATTATCTGATGCAAACTTAGTGTTGCTTTCTGGATGAAAGCTTTCCCACATTTACTGCATTCATAGTGTCTCTCTCCAGTATGAGATTTCTGATGGATAGTGAGGCGTGATTTCCAGGTGAAGGTCTTTCCACAGTCACTGCATTTATAGGGTTTCTCTCTAGTATGGATTTTCTGGTGTGTTATGAGATTTGACCTGTCAGTGAAGGCCTTTCCACATTCAGCACATATATTGGGTTTCTCTCCTGTGTGAATCTTCTGATGCACCCGGAGTTGTGACTTCTTCGTGAAGCATTTCCCACAGTCATTACATTCATAAGGCTTCTCTCCAGTATGAATTCTATGATGTGCAATGAAGTGTGATTTCTGGATGAAGGCCTTCCCACATTCAGGACAAGCATAGGGTTTCTCTCCTGTATGGATTCTCTGATGCACACTGAGTGTTGATTTCTGGATAAAGGCTTTCCCACATTCATTGCATTCATAGTGTCTCTCTCCAATATGAGATTTCTGATGTATTTTGAGGCGTGACTTCCATATGAAGGCCTTTCCACAGCCATTGCATTTATAGGGTTTCTCTCCAGTATGAGTTTTCTGGTGTTTAATGAGATTTGACTGATCACTGAAAGCCTTTCCACATTCGGCACACATATACGGTTTCTCTCCAGTATGAGTTTTCTGATGTGTAGTGAGATTTGTCCTATGAGTAAAGACCTTTCCACATTCTGTACATATATAAGGTTTTTCTCCTGTATGAATTCTTTGATGCACATGGAGTTGTGATTTCTTAATGAACGATTTCCCACAGTCACTGCATTCATAAGGTTTTTCTCCAGTATGAATTCTCTGATGTGTATTGAAATGGGATTTCTGGATGAAGGCCTTCCCACATTCAGTGCATACATAAGGTTTCTCTCCTGTGTGAATTCTTTGATGCATCCTGAGTGCTGATTTTCTTGTGAAGGCTTTCCCGCATTCACTGCATGCATAGTGTTTCTCTCCAGTATGAGTTTTCTGATGTATATTGAGGTCAGAATTCTGGGAGAAGCCTCTTCCACATTCACTGCATTCATAAGGTTTTTCTCCTGTATGAATTCTCATATGTCTAAAGAGATATGATCTGTGGAAAAAGGCTTTTCCACATTCACTGCATTTATAGGGTTTCTGCCCAGTATGAATTTTCTGATGTGTAATGAGGTTTGACCTGAGTGTAAAGGCCTTCCCACATTGAGTACATATAAAAGGTTTCTCTCTTGTGTAAACACTTTGAGGTACCTCAGTTTGCGGCTTCTGAGTGAAGACGTTCTCACGCTTGTTGCATTCATGGGATTTTTCTCCAGCATGAATTCTCTGATGCTCAAAAAGATGTGACTTTTGGGTGAACGTCTGTACGTATTGAGTACACACATAAAGTTTCTCTTCAGTATGAATTTTCTGATGGTGGGTGAGAACTTGTTTGTGGCCAAGATGTTTTTCACATTGATTAAGTTCACAGGAGTTTGCTCTTGTATTAGCATTCTCATTCTTAGTAGAGGAAGAGCTATGGGCAAAATTGTTACCATTTCTAAAAATTTTATCAAAGTTCTTTGTTGCATTGCTTTTATTATGATTATGTAAGTTTAAAGTATGCTTCAAACTCTTTCCAAATGTGTCATAATTATGGAGTCTTTTAATGGAAGGAACAAGCCTGGTACTCACGTGAATTATTTTTTCAATGTTTTTACATTCATAGCCCCTCTCCTTAATCAATACTTTCACATGACTTAAAGGGTTATTTTGGTTTTCTTGATATCTCTCTAGCCGGTCATTATCTTGCCACAGTTCTTCTACAATGGAACACAATGAATCTTTTCCTATGGACTGACCAAATTTCTCACAGTGTAATGAAACCTCTCCAGAAATTCTCTGTTGTTGGGTTTGCCCATTATCCTCATCTAAAAAGAAAGAGAAAAAAATGAAAATGACTCCAGAACAATTATCAGAGAATAGAAGGTACATGGAGTTTGGACAGGATGAACAGAGAAATGGAAAAGTCCTTATGACAATAATGCAAATAGTAATATGAAATTCTTCTAGAACACTTACTCTATGCAAAACAGTTATATACCATTTATGATGCACCAGGCACTTCCAAGTGCTTTACACAAAGCAGCTCATTTAATCTTCACTAAACCCTAAGAGGTAGCTATCATTATCAATCATGTTTCACAGATGAGAAAACAGAAGCACAGAGAAATTACGTAACTTGCTGAAGATCAAATAGCTAAATAGGGCTTCCCTGGTGGCGCTGTGGTTGAGAATCTGCCTGCTAATACAGGGGACACGGGTTCGAGCCCTGGTCTGGGAGGATCCCACATGCCACAGAGCAACTAGGCCTGTGAGCCACAACTACTGAGCCTGCGCGTCTGGAGCCTGTGCTCCGCAACAAGAGAGGCCGCGATAGTAAGAGGCCCGTGCACCGCGATGAAGAGTGGCCCCCGCTTGCCTTGCACAGAAACGAAGATGCAACACAGCAAAAAAAAAAAAAAAAAAAACTTAATTAAAAAAATAGCTAAATAAATAAGAGATGGGATTTGAACCTGAGAATCTATATCCACTATGTAGGAAGTCAGGGCAGTGAGTAGAGTAACCAGAAGAAGAAACTGAAGTCTGTTAAAGGTAAGCCTGAATGGAAGAAATATTTCAGAATGTATGTCCTTATTACATATTAGGTCTAAAACATTAATAATCTCTCTGCTTCCTCTTGCTTTTCCCTCTGAACCATTATGAGCATGTACATTAAATTTATAGTCCTCAAATACCAATTCCTCTATATCTATAGGAAAAATATATGCTTTCAACAAGTGTCAAATAGGAGAGGGCAAACCATCTATGGCAGAAACTGCAAGCCATCCACCAAAATCTATTCACCTCTTCTTTTATAGTAATAGAACATAGCTGGGCATTACGTTTACCAGTCTCACTTTGTCCTCACCAGTGGAATATGAGCAGAAGTGATATGTACCACTCCTAGGCCAGGCTTTAAGACAGTGGGCAAATCTCCCCCATTCCCCCTTCCCCAGCCCAGAGGACTCAATAATGACCCAACATCAACCACCCAACAGAGAAATGGAAGAGTCCTTATGACAATAATGAAAATAGTAATATGAAATTCTTCTAGAACACTTACTCTATGCAAAACAATTATATACCATTTATGATGCACAACAATACTCTAGGAGATGGCAGAGCAATAACTTGGAACATGGTCCTTGAATGACCCAACAAGATCAGAGTTGATTTGTTGAATGCACCCATTCACCTGAGAATGCTTATGTAAGAGAGGATACAGTTATATTAAGCTTGTTGCTTTGCTCCTCTGTGCATATTCAGAAGGTATTGTCCTTGATATCAGCTCTAATTTTAGTACACCTCTAGGGAGGTTATATCTGCTATGAATGTATAAAGCAGACACAGTACCACTCATATTGATACTAAATTTGGCACAGTTTTGTGTTATAACAGAGAGAATTAACACACAGAGCCTGAAATTATTAACATTTCATGCAATTATCTTCCCTTTCCAAATATAATCTATGGTCTTTTGAATTCTTCTGATCAAATATTTGAAGGATCCTTCTGAAAGAGAGAAAAATATCCTCCTCTGCCTATCTCCCCAAATTCAATAAATTTAAGTTTACTAAATATTTTCCATGCTTGGCTTCAGAAAACTGAAGAGTAAGTGTTACAGTTATCAATTTTTTGCCCTTCAATCCCCAATTCACCCTTCCTTGCCCGCTCTACAAAAATGGATCTGAGTCTTTTTTCCTTTGCCATCTGGCATGATGTTGAACCTTGTCAATACAGGGTGATGGGGAAACACTGGAGGAAGGGATTTTGCTTCCTGGTTCTAGTGAGCTCACTCAGCAGGCTCCTCCAGCAAGGGCAGCTTGTCTATTACCAGGCTTCAGCAGTGTGGTGGCTTCAGCAGCATCTGGCTCCTAATGCACATGCAGCTTCCCAGGCACCCAGATCTTGCAGTGCAGGTCACTTCTTTAGCACCCAGCTCCTGCCACTCATATGGCTTCCCAAGCACCCAGCTTCTGCAGTGCATTGCAGCCAGAAGCACCCAGAACCCAGCAGTTTATCCTGGCACCTCTCTCAGATGGCTTGTAGTGGAATATTTCCAATGAGACACTTCCCTATGATCAGCTTTTTCTGGAACCTCAGAGGGTAGATTTCCAGTGAGTTCAACCAGTGTGGCATGACAGCTGCCATGCTGTGAGCCATGGATATGCCTTCCCTATAAGGTCTGGATTCATCCCTGGGAAGCAGGGGAGGCGCTTCCTTGGGTGTTCCTTCACAGTCTTAGAGATACTCTCCCACACTAATTTGCTATTCCTTTATTCTTTAGAGTTCTCTTTACTTTTACTGGCTAATCCCTTGTTACCTCAATCCCACAATAGCTAATAATTCTTTTTTTCAAATTTATTTATTTATTTATTTATTTATTTTTGGCTGCGTTGGGTCTTCGTTGCTGCACATGGGCTTCCTCTAGTTGCAGCAAGTGGGGGCTACTCTTTGTTGCGATGCGTGGGCTTCTCATTGCAGTGGCACTAATAATTCTTTGTTAAACTTTCCATGTTCAAATTAGTATGTGGTTTCTCTCTCCTGATTAGGTCCCAAGTTATACAATAAGAAACAGGCTCTTTTTTTTTAGTGTAAGAATGGATCTTTTTAAAAATTCTTTTTCATTATGGTTTATCACAGGATATTGAATATAGTTTCCTGTGCTATACAGTTAGACCTTGTTGTTTATCCATTCTATATATAATAGTTTGCATCTGTTAATTCCAAACTCCCAGTCCACCCCTCCCCCACTTGGCAACCACAAGTATGTTCTCTATGTCTGTGAATCTGAGAAATAGGCTCTTAATTCTGGGAGCTTTCTAAAAACTTAGAGGTAAAAAAAGCCTTAGTTACCACACAGTCTAAAATCCTATGTTTTTCTGTGAGTTCCTGTGGGATGGAGGATGAGAAAAAAGAAAGAGCCATATATTCTGGAGTAATTAAAAGCCATTTCATGAAATAGTGAAATCTGATCACAAGGTGAAAATGTATCATCTAAATAGATAGAGCACAGAATAAAGAGTCAGATTAGGGGAGCACTATCAAATATGGCAGACATCAAGAAAACATTAAAAATGCACAGCAAATGAAACAATCAACAAAATGAAAAGGCAACCTATGGAATGGGAGAAGATATTTACAAGTCATACATCTGATAAGGAGTTAATATGCAAAATATATAAAGAACATATACAGCTCAATAGCAGAAAACAAACTGATTAAAAAATGGGCAGAAGAATTGAACAGACAGTTTTCCAAAGAAGACATACAAATGGCAAACAGGTACATGAAAATGTGCTTGATAGCAGTAACCCTCAGGGAAATGCAAGTCAAAACCACAACGAGATAACACCTCACACCTGTTAGAATGGCTTTCATCAAAAAGACAAGAGATAACAAATGCTGATGAGGGTGTGGAGAAAAGGGAACACTTGTGCACTGTTGGTGGGAGTGTAAATTGGTGCTGCTACTATGGAAAACAGTATGGAGTTTCCTCAAAAAATTCAAAAGAGACCTATTGTATGATCCAGCAATTCCACTTCTGGGTATATATCCGAAGGAATTGAAATCAGGATCTCTTAGAGATATCTGCACTCCCATGTTCATTGCAGCATTATTCACAATAGCAAGATATGAAAACAACCCAAGTGTCTGTCCACACTGAATGGATAAAAAGATGTGGTATATATATACAATGGAATATTATTCAGCCATGAGAAAGAAGGACATTGTGCCGTTTGCTACAACTTGTCTGAACGTTGAGGGCATCATGCTAAGTGAAATAAGTCAGAGAAAGACAAATACTGCATGGTATTATCACTTGTATGTGGAATCTAAGAAAGCCAAACTCAGAGAAGCAGAGAGTAGAGTGGTGGTTCCCAGGGACTGGAGGGTGGAGGGAATGGAGAGCTATTGGTCAAAGGGTACAAACTTCCAGTTATAAGATGAACAAGTTCTGGGAATCTAATGTGCAGCATGGTGACTATAGATAATGATACTGTGTCATATACTTGAATGTTGCCTAGAGAGTAGACCTTAAATGTTCTCACCACAAAAAAGAAATGGTAACTATGTGATGGGATGGAGGTGTTGGCTAATGCTATGGTGGTAATCAGTTTGCAATGTATAAATTATCAAATCATTTACATATTTGGATTGGAAGAGTTGATAATGTTAAGATTTTAATTCTCTCCAAACTGACTTATAGATTCAATGTAATCACAATCAAAATTCACTTTCATAGAAATTGAAAAATTGACTGTAAAATTCAAATGGATACACAAAGTACTTAGAAAAGCCAAAACAATTTGAAAGAGAAGAACAAAGTTGGAGGACTAATATGACATGATTTCAAATTTATTACATAGCTACACTTATCAAGACAGTGTGGGAATGGTGTAAAGATACATGAATAGATCGATGGAACAGAATGAAGCATCCAGAAAGAGACCCACATATATATCACAACTGATCTTCAATAAAGGTGCAAAGGCAATTCAGTTGAGAGGAGGATAGCTTTTTTAAAAAATAAATGATGCTGAAATGATTGGATAGCCATGTGCAAAAATGAACAAACACAAAACTCTGATCCATACTTTAAATCACATATAAAAATTAATGCAAAATGCATCACAGAACTAAATGTAAGACCTAATTTTGGGGGGGACCTTGGATTAGGTAAAGATTTCTTAGATACAACACCAAAAGCACAATCCGTAACATAAGAAAAAAGATAAATTAGACTTTGTCCAAATTTTAAGTGCCTCATGAAAGACACTGATAAGCAAATAAAAAAATTCATAAAACACATACCTGATAAATAACTTGTGTCCATAATATATAATGAACTTTCAAAACTCAACAATAAGAAAACAATCTTCCCTATAGAAAACTGGGCAAAAGATTTGTACAAACACTTCACCAAAGAAGATATATAGATGTCAAATATTAGATATTATGGAAATGCCAATTAAAACCGCAGTAAGATACAACTATCTTACTATTAGAATGGCTAAAAGTTTTAAAAATGGACAATTCCAAGTGCTGGTGAGAATGCAGATCAACTGGAACTCTCATACATAGCTGGTTAGAATTGAAAATTGTATAGCCACTTTGGAAGTTTGGCAGTTTCTAGTAAAGTTAAACATATACTTACCATACAGCCCAGCAATCTGACTCCTAGGTATTTACCCAAGTGAATGAAATCTTATCATCACACAAAATATGGAAACAAATATATAAACATAGCACCTTTATTCATAAACACCAAAACTGGAAACCATCCAAATATCCTTCAGCTGGTGAATGGATAAACTGTGATACATCCATACTATGGAATACTACTCAGAAATACAAAAGGAACAAACTATGGAAAACACAACAGTAGGAATGAGTTTTTTTTTTTTTTTTTTTTTTAGGAATGAGTTTTGAATGCTTTATGCTAAGTGAAAGAAGTCAGGCTCAAAAAGCTTCATACTGTATGATTCCATTTATATGACATTCTGGAAAAGGCAAAACTATAGAGACAGAAAAGACATCAGTATTTTCCAGGTCTGAAAGTGGTGGGAAGAAGTAACAATAAAGGGACCTGAGGTAATTTTTGTTCTATATCTTGATTGTGGTGGTGGTTACATGACTGTATGCATTTGTCAAAACTCATAGAATTATTATTATTATTTTGGCCACACCACGTGGCTTATGGGCTTTTTGTTTCCCATCCAGGGATCGAACCCAGGCCCCAGCAGTGAAAGCGCTGGGTCCTAACCACTGGACCACCAGGGAATTCCCCAAAACTCATAGAACTATTAACATAAATAAACCTCATAGAATCATAAAATATGTTAAAAATGGACTTGAGCATAGGTTATACAAAATATACAGATACACATTTGAATTCGAAATACATGGCCATGTTGTTTGCCTCTCTGAATGAAGAGTTTAATTGTCACATGCTAAGTCATGGGGAATAATTGTAGGTTTTTTCATAAAGCTAATGTCAAGATAAATAGAACATTTTAGGCAATGAAATTTATCGTTAGCTTTTGAAGTGAACTAATAAAAAGAATGGAATCAGCAAATACAATCAGTAATAGAAAAATTATAATCCAGGCATAAGAAAATATGGAGCTGGTTTTGGGTGATATTGCTGGGAACTAAGAAGATGAACTGAGAACTGAAAATTATATTCTCAGAAATGGAAAAGCAGTAGGAACTGTAGAGTGATTAACTTAAAAATGACAGAAAGATTTAAGAAACACTGACAAATGTAAGAAAAGTTGGAAGGTGAGAAGGGTTTCTGATACATGAGGTAATGATTCCAATTTCTGATGTAGTGAGGAGCAAGAGAAACATCTCAATGGAACTTTCTGGGTAGCTAAATGTAGTACTAAAGTACCAGGGAAGAACAGATTGGAGATGTCAAAAACAGAGTCATCAGAATTTCAGGATGGATGAATCCTTGCATGTATATGAAGAAAAGACTGGTGAACAGTAGACAGGGTCCGTAGGGCAACCTCATTTATGGGGATAATGAGGAGAAGGCTGGAAAAAGGGGCAAATAATAAATTGGATGCAAATCAGGATGAAACAGACAGGAAACAAATCAAAACTAGGGGAACATGAGCAAGGTCACTCATAGGAGAGAAACTCAAAGAGACCACAAATGGTCAATAATGAAATGCTCAAACTAGGTATTGGAGAAATGAGAAATAAAAAATGAGATATCACTTTATACCCATAGTTGGCCCAAAAATGAGAAACTCTGGTAATATTAATTGTTGGCAGAAACTCGAGGAAAGCAAGAACCCTGTGCCCTATTGCTGGGAGAGTAGATTAGTGCAGCCAATTCAAGAAGAATACGGTGGTGCTCAAATTCAGTATGAGAATATGCAATGGTCAGGCAAACCCTCTCTTCTATATACATCCCTGAGAAATTCTCACACTCTAAGAGAACATCTGTGTAGAAATTTATTGTAGAGTTGTTTGTCTTAAATGGGAGTTAACGAAAACCTAGGTTTCACCACTGGGTGTATGGTTCAATAAGATGTGGTGCTAGCACACTGCAATACTATGCAGCAATTTGAACGAATGAAGCCAGATGAGCACTGCAATATGGACAGACTTTAGGGGTGAGTGAAAAAAAAGGAACATAATTAAGAAATGTAGCACAGGGACTTCCCTGGTGGTCCAGTGGTAAAGAATCTGCCTTCCAATGCAGGGGATGCAGGTTCTATCCCTGGTCGGGGAACTAAGATCCCATATGCCCGTGGGGCAACTAAGCCCACGCACCACAACTACTGGGCCTGTGCGCCCTGGACCCCATGTGCCACAACTAGAGAGAGAAAACCCAAACGCCACAACTAGAGAGAAGCCCACGAGCCACAGCTAGAAAGAAGCATGAGCGCAGCAATGAAGAGACTGCAGGCCATAACCAAACATCCTGCATGCCTCAATGAAGATCCTGTGTGCTGCAACTAAGACCCGACACAGCCAAAAAAATAAGGAAAATAAATAAATTTTAAAAATGTATAAACAAAGAGTGTTTAAAAAAAAAGATATGTAGCACAATATAATTTATATATACTAAAAATACATACTTATAAACCAATACTTCAGGCTTTAAGAGAATATCATACAAATTCAAAGATCAAACACATTAGATCTGTTGCCTTTGGGAGGAGGCATAAGGGATGGATATGAGGAATTGGAATAAAAGGGAAGAAAATTTAAAATACCTAATGTACAAGAAAAGAACCTAAGATAAGGGGGTGGGAGTGAAGTAGGAAGAATAAAAAGTCCCTAGGTAAGATAGGGTAGTATGTATGTGATCCATGGTACAGAGATTAGAGACAGCTTTCTTGTCAAAAAGCCAAGCAAAGAAGACAATGGGTATCGGCAAGGGTCATACTTGGAGAAAGCATTCAGATATTGGAGGGGCTCTGCCAAGTCTCTCCAAGCAACCCCAAACGCTTCGAGCCTTCAAGATAAGATATCTTCAGAGCCTTTCAAAGGCATCAGCCTCTTCTAGAGAAACTGAGATCTATTTCCATGTCCCCCATCTGCCTAGGTCACACTCACTCACCTGAGCAGCTCTGGTGTGGGGTTTCCTCCTCCAACGTCCATGGCCCCTCTCCTTGCTCCAACTTGAAGATGACCTCTGGTTTGGGAACTTGGTACCCTGTTAACAGGACATGATACAGGATTGGGTCCAGCTAATTGGGTTTTGGGGCCTTTCAATGACACTTCCATTTGCTCTTCAGGAAAGTAATCCCATTTCACTGGGAGTAGAGTAATAATCACAGACGTGAAAAAGGACTGAAGAATCTCGGGCAAATCAAGGATGACACCATCACACACTTCATATGCCCCAGAGCATTCAGCAGCTGAGAATGGAAGCAGCCTCTCTGAGGCCCCTGGCTGTGCTTACCCACTGAGCGCAGGTGGCTATAGTTCTCCAGCGTCACATCCCGGTATAGGAGCCTCTGAGCAGGGTCCAAGTGCTGCCACTCCTCCCTGCTGAAGTCCACAGTCACATCCTTGAATGACACCTGTAACAACACAGTCCTGTTCAAGGTGACATGGTCAGCACTGGAGGATGGAGGGAAGAGGAATAGGAAGTTGTTTTTAATGACTTTTACCATAATGTATCATGTAGGGTTTTCACCCAGCACCCAGTTTTGCATTTTATTTTGTGAGAGAAAAACATATTGAAGTATCTTGACATTCACTGTGTATTAAATTCATTCATTTATTCATTCAGTTCCTCTTTTTTCAAAAATGAGGATTAAAATAGGCTCTCTTTAAGTCCTCGAGTTAACGTAGGAACTACATACAATACATTTACTGGTTGATTATGTGCCAGGCAATGGCAATATAGTATGACTAAAATATAAAACAACTTGGACAACCAACATAAGAAGATACAAAGGGGGCTAAAAGGCATTTGGAAGAAATGTACTGGGGGAAAGGCAAAACAATAAAGCCTTTAAAAGATAACATAGAAAAAACCATAGTAGAGATGAATATCTTCATCATCTTGGATTATGAAAATAATTCTCAAACAGGATGCAAAAAACATTAACCACAAAGAAAAAGATTGATGCCTGTCTCCAATGAAGAGACAGCATTTAAAAGACAGCATTATAAGAGAAAAAAAGAAAAGCCACCAAATAGAAGATATCTGCAACACATTACTGACAAAGGGCTCATATCTAGAGAATGTAAAGAACACTTACAAACCAATTTTTTTAAAAAAGAGAGAGATCACCAGTAGAAAAGTGGGCAAAAGGTCTGAACAGGCATTTTACAAAAGAGGAAATCCAAGGCATTAATAAACACAAAAAGGGCTTAACTTCCTTAGTAACCAGGGAATGCACATTCAAACCATAATGAGTTACCATTACACAGCCCCTAGAATGTCTTCAGTGAAAAACACTGGCAACATCAAGGATGTGGAGAAAAAGTTACCCTTGTACACTGTTGTTGAGAATGTAAATTGGTGCAGCCACTGTGGCAAACAGTTTCTCAAAACACTAAAAACAGAACTACCATATGATTCAGCAATTCCACCCCTGGGTATATATCCAGAGAAAACAAAAATGCTAATTTGAAAAGATACATGCACCCCAATGTTCAAAGCAGCACTATTTACAATAGCCAAGACATGGAAGCAACCTAAATGTCCATCAACAGATGAATGGATAAAGAAGATGTGGTATATATATACAATAGAATACTACTTAGCCATAAAAAGAATGGAATTCTGCCATTTGCAACAACATGGGTGGACTCATAGGGTATTATGCTAAGTGAAATAAGTCAGACGGAGAAAGCCAAATAGTATATGATATCATTTATATGTGGAATCTAAAAAATAAAACAAACTAGTGAATATAACAAAAAACAGGAACAGACTAACAGACATAGAGAACAAACTAGTGGTTACCAGTGGGGAGAGGAAAGGGGCGAGGGGCAAGGTAGGGGTAGGGGATTAAGAGGTACAAACTACTATGTATAAGCATACAAGGATAAGCAACAAGGATATATTGTACAGCACAGGGAATATAGCCAATATTTTATAATAACTATAAATGGAGTATAACCTTTAGAAACTGTGAATCACTATGTTGTACACCTGAAACGTATATAATATTATAAATCAACTATACCTCAATAAAAAAGTTTTTTGAAGAACGGCAATATGAAGTGTTGAAGAGAACATGGCGCAACGAAAACTCTCATATGTCTAATGGAGCTGTAAATTGGACGACCATATTGGAAAACCTTTTGGCTTTACCTGGTAATGTTGAAATATGCATACACAAGGACACAGTGATTCCATCCATGGAAATATGCTCAATTGGAATATGTGCTCATGTGCAACAAGAGGCATGTTCAAGAGTATTTACAGCAGCATTATTCAAAATGTGTGTAATATTTCATGATAAAAAAGTTTAAAATTAACAGTAGTTTTAAAAATCAGTGTTCAGCATAACAGTAACAGTATCTACTATCTGTGGAAAAATATGAAGGATATTTTCTTAGTTGCTTTTATTTGCATAATCTATAAGCATATACCACCCATCCACCCACCCACCCACCAACTAATCAAGACTGGTTTCTTGGTTAGGGAAATCTGTGGGACTGGGGGAAAGAACTATGTGAATGTATTACCTATTAAAAAATTAAGTTTAAAAGTTACCAATGGGCTCAAGATGGAACAGATACAATTCTCCCTATTTCTCCTGCTAAGTAGCTGGACATTATATATATAAAAAAAAAGATAAGAAGACTGTCAGTTGGAGAGAAGGAGGCTAGCTGCCTAGGGACCTTGGAACCTGAGGAGTGACACAGCAGTGATTTCCCTGAGTTTTCTTTTCACCCCATATATCTTGGACTGGGTGGTGGAGAAGCTGGCAACCCAGAATGCCAACTGGTGCAGATAAAAACAGTCCCAAGAAAGCCTGCTATCTCTAGCCAAAGTACCAGGAAAGGGCCAGTGTAACAAGAAAGAAAAATTTAGATAATTATTGCCCTACTCCAGCCAAGCATCACAGAAAAAAGCTGCAGCTCCCATCCCAATTCTCATCAGCAAAGGCTGAGTGGGGAGCCTAGGTTTTCATCCCTGCCTGGGGATAATGAGGCCCCTCCCACACAGTGTCAATTTAGGCTATGTGGGGATCTTGAACTTCTACCCCCAACACAGTAATGAGGTACATTTTTGTCTCCCCACCAGGGTGGTGTCAGAGGTGGTCTGGTGGGGAGCATGACATTCCACCTCCACCCAGGATCAACAAGGTGCTTGTCCCCTCTGGGGTGTCAAAGGAGGCTAATTAGGGACCTGAACTTCCACCTCCACCTGGCAGTAAGGAGATTCTCCTTTTTTAGCAGAACAGTGTTGGAGGGAGACTGCTAAACACAAGATTTAAATAATATCCAGAGTCTCAGAGTGCCCAAAATATCCAGGACATAACTGAAAATCAGGCATCATGTGAAGAAGCAAGAAAATCTTAACTGGAATGAGAAAAGACAATCAACTGATACTGACACTGAGATGACACAGATGTTAGAATTATCAAGGATTTTAAAGCAGCCATTATAAAAATGCTTCAGGGATTTCCCTGGTGGCACAGTGGTTAAGACTCCGCACTCCCAATGCAGGGGGCCTGGGTTTGATCCCTGGTCAGGGAACTAGATCTCACATGCATGCCACAACTAAGAGTTCACATGCCACAACTAAGGAGCCTGTGAGCTGCAACAAAGGAGCTCACCTGCTGCAACTAAGACCTGGAGCAACCAAACAAATAAATAAATATTTTTTAAAAAGCCTGGCTATGCATTAGAGTCATCCGGGGAACATTTTGTCCCTGTGCTAACAGTACTTTGTTATTATTTTTTAAAAAATGCTTCAATATACTTAAATGCAAAACCAGAAAGTCTCAGAAAAAAAGATATAAAGAAGAACAGAATGGAAATTTTAGAACTGAAAAATAGAATAACTAAAATTTTAATATCAGTGGAAGAGCTCAACAGCAGAATAGAGAGGACAGAGGAAAGAATTAGAGAACTTGATGACAGAACAATAGAAATGATCCAATCTGAACAACAGAAAGAAAATTGACTGGAAAAAAAATGAGCAGAGCCTCAGGGACCTCTGAGACTATAATAAAAGATCTGGCATTCATGTCATCAGAGTTCCAGAAAGAGAGGAGAAAGTGTGGGGCTGAAAAGTATTTGAAGAAATTATAGCTGAAAATTTCTCAAATTTGGCAAAAGATATCAACTTAGAGTTTCAAGAAGCTGAGCAAACCCCAAAAGGATAAACCAAAGAAATTATACGAAGACACATTATAGTCAAACTTCAGAAAACTAAAGACAAAGAAAAAATCTTGAAATCAGCAAGAGAGAAATGACACCTTACCTATAGGGGAAAAACAATTAAAGTGACAGCAGATTTCTCACCCAAAACCATGGTGGAGCGAAGGAAATGGCACATTTTTCAAGTGCTGAAAGAAAAGAACTGTCAACCCTGAATTCCATATCTGGCAAAATTATCCTTAAGAAATGAAGCAGCCATGGCCATTAAGTACATGAAAAGATGCTTAACATCATTAATTATCTGGGAAATGAAAATCAAAACTACAATGAGATACTACCTCACACTCACTAGGATGGCTAGAATCAAAAAGTCAGATAATAACAAGTGCTGATGAGGATTTGGAGAAATTGGAAACTTCATACAAACACTGCTGGTGGGAATGTAAACTGGTGCAGCTGCTTTAGAAAACAGTCTGGCAGTTCCTCAAATTATTAAACATAGAGTTATCATTTGACCTAGCAATTCCACTCCGAGATGTATATATATACTTGAGATAAATGAAAATATATATCTGCATAGAAACACGTACGCAAATGTTTACAGCAGCATTACTTATAATAGCCAAAAGGTGGAAACAACCCAAATGTACATCAGCTGACAAATGAATAAACAAAATGTGATACACCTGCACAATGGAATATTATTCAGCCACAAAAAGGAAGGAAATACTGATACATGTTACTACATGTACATGCTACACTTCTTCCCTATTTATTTGCCTACCTACATATATATCTGCTGACCTATTATGGACTGGTGACTTCCTACTTTATTCAGTGGGTTATAACATATTACTATCATTATTTCTTTTGCTACTCAAATTGTCCCAGGTTTAGCCAGAGGGAGCTCCTTAAAAACATTATGCTGAGTCAAAGAAGCCAGACAAAAAGATCACATGTTATGTGATTCCATTCATGTGAAATGTCCAGAAGAGTAAAGTCTATAGAGACAGAAAGCATATTAATGTTTGCTTAGGGTTGGAGGAGGCAGGGAGGTGAGGTGGGGCAGAGTGATGGCTTAGGGGTATGGGGTTTCTTTTTGAGGTGATGAAAATGTTCTAAAATTGATTATAGTGATGGTTGCACATATCCATAAACATACAAAAAACATTGAATTGGACACTTTATTTTTAAAATAAATTTATTTATTTATTTTTACATTTGGCTGTGTTGGGTCTTTGTTGGTGCACACGGGCTTTCTCTTGTTGTGGAGCATGGGCTCTAGGCACATGGGCTTCAGTAGTTGTGGCACACGGGCTCAGTAGTTGTGGCTCATGGGCTCTAGAGCGCAGGCTCAGTGGTTGTGGCACATGTTGCTCTGCGGCATGTGGGATCTTCCTGGACCAGGGCTTGAACCCATGTCCCCTGCATTGGCAGGCAGATTTTTAACCACTGCGCCACCAGGGAAGTCTCTGAATTGGACACTTTAAATGGGTAAACTATGGTATGTGAATTATATCTAAATAAAGCTGTTACTAAGAAAGAAGAAATGAAGGGGAAATCAAGATATTCTCAGAAGAAGGAGAACTAAGAAAATCTGTTGTCAGCAGACCTACCCTAAAAGAATGGCTTAAAGGAAGTTCTCTAAACAGAAAGGAGATGGTAAAAGAAGTCTTTGAACATCAGGAAAGAAGAAAAATGGAAAGAGAAAAAATATGATTAAATACAATAGACTTTCCTTTTCCTCTTGAGTTTTCTAAATTATATTTGAAGGTCAAAGTAAAAAGTATAACATTTTTATGATGTGGATCTCCATGTATGTAGAGGAAATATTTAAGACAATTGTAACTGGTGAGGGTAAAGGGACTTAAAGGGAGCTAAGTTTTCTACACTTCACTCTAACTGGTAAAACGTCAACACCAGTAGAGACCTATGTGGTGATGGAATAGTTCTGTATCTGGATTATTGTACAGGAATCTACACATGTGTAAAATGGCAGAGAACAACACGCACACCACAGAAATGTCAATTTCCTATTTGTGATAATTGTACTCTAGTGACACAGGATGTAATCATTAGGGGAAACTGGGTAAAGAGTTACATGAGACCTCTCTGTACCATCTTTGCAACTTCCTATAAATTTATAATTATTTCCAAATAAAAAGTTTTAACAAACTACTAAATTATCCTCAGAAAGATTGGAGTAGGGGACACAGCAAAAAAGATCAAGATGCTATTAAAAAGGAGCACTCACAGGAGTTCCCTGGTGGTCTAGTGGTTAGGATTCGGCACTTTCACTGCTGTGGCCAGGGTTCAATCCCTGGTCGGGGAACTGAGACCCAGCAAGCCGTGCAGCACAGCCAAGAAAAAAGATAAAAAAGGGGGGGAATTCACTTCTTTCCTCTCTATCTGCCTACCTATGTATTATAGGGTCTGGTCACTTCCTACTTTATTCAGTAGATGATAATCTATTACTATTATGATTTCTTTTGCTACTCATATTGTCCCAGATTTGACCAGAGGGAGCTCCTTCAAAGTGGCTCCTGTGTCATTTTGACATGTTCCCATCTTTTGAGTGCTTCATTACTTCCCAGCACAATGAGTTCTTCCAGAATCATTTTGTACTTTCTCTGTTCCAACCATGGAGTCAGTCATATCTCCAAGAAGCTCTAGTTCCTATTAGTGACAAATGGTAACTTAAGGTGTGCTTATTGTGCCTGGCATATAATTGTCATTTCAGCAGTCAGAGAAAGGAATGTTTTTCCTTATAGGAGAATGCCAACTAATCAATATAGAAGAAATGATGGAATTAGAAAAACACCATTAGGGAAATAGCACCGTAATTAATTGTTACAGGCAAGAATCATTGCTAGATGCTACAATCAGCGGACAAAAGCATGAGAAATAGTCTCAATGTATACATAGTCTCAATGTATCTCCCCACAAGCTAGTTGTTAATTACAAAGAGAAATATAGTAACTTTACAGTACCTGACAGATGCCAGGTGATCAAAGTTAACATTATCAATAAAGGACAAATTGGTATTGAATTCTTGCCAATGTGAGGCACTGAGAAGAACACAGCATCATTTCTGTGATATTTGACAAAAATGAAAAACCTGAATCTAATTATGAGGAAGCAGGAAAAAAAACCCAAATTGAGGGACATTCTTCCAAATGGTGTCATGAAAGTCAAGGAAAGGCTAAGGAACTGTTTCAGATTAAAGGGTAAAGGGACATGACAACTAAACATAATACGTGAGCCTGGATTGGATCTTGGATCAGGGGGAAATACTATAAAGGATGTTATTGTGACAACTGGGAAAATTATTTACAAATTGTATGTTAGTGAAACCGAGCAGGACCCTGTGGGGCTCCTGGGCATGGAAGCCTTTCTGTCCCCTGTCCTTTTTTTTTTTTTTTTTCAAGATTTTGGTCTTTATTTATTTATTTGTTTGGCTATGCTGCATGGCTTGTGGGATCTCAGTTCCCCGACCAGGGATTGAACCTGGGCCCTGGCAGTGAAAGCCTAGAATCCTAACCACTGGACCACCAGGGAACTCCCTGTCCCACATCTCTTGTTTGTAGGGAATAGATTCCAGCCTCCATGACCTTCCCTGACTTCCAAAGGGCAGATTTGAACAGTTGCTAATCAGTTAAGGGAGGGGATGCAGAGACAAAGGAGAAGCAGCCAAGAAACAATAGTGCAGCCTTGGGGCAGGGTCCTGGTTCCTCCTCAAGGGATACACATAATATCTTTGAGCTCTTTGCAGAACTAAAACCCCCAACAAATGGAAGGTGTTAGCATTCTTCATTCCAGAGAAGACCACATGAGGCCAGATTAAAGGAACCAGAGAAGCTCATCAAGAGACTACCTGAGACCAGATTAAAGGAGTGCAGGCCCTGCACACACTCTAATCCTTACCAGCAAGCCTGCTCTTGAACCATTGCTATAAAACTCCTCAGCCAATCCTCCCAGGTTGGGACACACAGTTTTTCGGGGCAGGAGCCTACTGTGTCCCCATTTGTCTGGCAAAGCAATAAAGCCACTCTTCTCTACTTCACCCAAAACTCTGTCTCTGAGATTCGATTTGGCACTGGTGCACAGAGGCCGAGTTTTTCACCTCATTAGGTAATTAGATAATACTCATCAAATATCAGATAGTACTAGATCTATGTGCAATTTCTTGATTTTGATAACTGTACTGTGATTATGTAAGAGAATGTCCTTGTTCTTAAGAGATACACATTAAGTATTTAAGGGTAAAGGGGAATTATGTCTGCAAATTACTCTCAAGTGGTTCAGAAAATAAAGTTTTAAATATTTCTGTGTGTATACACTACATACATACATACATATATACATAAATTGAGAAGAGAAAGCAAATGTGGCAAAATGTTAACAATTAGTGGTTCTGGGTGAAGGGCAAAAGAATCAAACGTTTCAAAAGAATTAATGCTTTAAAACTCTTAGTAGAAAATATAGGTAAATATTTGTTTAGGCCTTGGGGTAGGTGAGGATTTCCTAAACAACACAAAAAATGCCCTAAGTATCAAAGACAAGATCTAGTGATTCAACTGTGAGGAAATGAGGAACCTTTATTCATTGAAAGACCTTTGTTCTTTGGGGGCCCTTATTAGTGAGTGTTCAGGGGCACAGAGCAGGCATGGAACTCACAGTATCTGCTCCACCACCAGCAGCTCCGGGGGCAGATCCACAAGCACTGGGTGGTGCCCAGCACTTCTCCATCCACTAGCTCTCCGAGCACAGCCCCAAGGGTTGCTGAGAGCAGGACCTCCACCTGAGCCTCTAGCAGCATGTCTGACCTACTCCCCTTCACTGCACAAGGGCACTAACCCAGGGAAAGCCCTGGGGTCAGGCTTGAGGGAAGCTCTCATTCTGCCTGCCCATCCTCCTGATCCTTGCTCTCTTGCCAGTGACCCCAGGACAGACTGGCAGGTGTGTAGGTGACACAGGGGAGGAGCCTCAGGTGGCGGGGAGGAGTGGCTGTTTGCCAACCAGTATGGGAAAATTAAAATATTCTATCATTTGGCACTGGTAAACATTTTTTAAAAACTTTGTTTTACCATTTTTAAAAATTGAAGCAGGCTTCCCTGGGGGCGCAGTGGTTAAGAATCTTCCTGCCAAGGCAGGGGACATGGGTTCGAGCCCTGACCTGGGGAGATCCCACATGCCACAGAGCAACTAAGCCCATGCACCACAACTACTGAGCCTGTGCTCTTGAGCCTGTGAGCCACAACTACTGAGCCCACGTGCCGAGAGCCCGTGCACCACAACGAAGAGTAGCCCCCACTTGCCACAGCTAGAGAAAGCCTGCGCACAGCAATGAAGACCCAACACAGCCAAAAACAAATTAATTAATTAATTAAAAAATAAAATAAAACTTGAAGCATAGTTAGTTTACAATGTTGTGTTAGTTTCAGATGTACAGCAAAGTGATTCAGATATATATATATATATATATATATATATATATATATATATATACTTTTTCAGACATTGTTAAATATTTTAACAACTCTGACAGCCCAAGCTGGTGGACAAAAGACCACACTCATCTGTCTCTCCCTCCCTGGGAGTCACACAGGGAAAGGGTAAAAAGACCATGCCAGGCACAGATGCCCCTCTGATCCCTTTCACTTTGGACTCCACCCTGGCTGGGTAGGCTTATGTGATGTGATGGAGAGGGATTTTGGAGCTAGTGACTTGGATACAAAGTTGCTAATATAGAACCACCCAGATTCTAGCCTCAGCAGCCACATACAAAAAGGCTCGGTTTTATGGCCCATTTCTACCATGGAGGATGGCCTGTGTCTCTGCCACCACCAGGACACTTACAAGGACTCCCTCATCCTAGGTGAGGATCCCCACTCCAGCTCTTGACAGCTTGCCAGTGAACCACACAGCAATGTCTCAGTCCCAAAACATTCTGCACTCTCACCCCAAGGGAATGCTGTGCTGCCAGGATTGGCCACTCACTGCCCATTCTGTCCCTGGCCATCTGCTCTGTCCCACCCTGCAGCCGGCTTGGGGCTCAGTCCCCAAGGGCTGCTCTCACTCCTGCCCCAGCACACTTCTCCATCACCTCCTGTGATAAAACCCTGCCCTTCTAAACCCTATCCCAGCCTAGCAGGAGGGCTCCTAGGGCACTTACTAGGCTGCCTGAAAGTATGCAGTGTAGCTCACTGTGCCCTCGCCTGGGGCTGGGGGTGCCCTAGTCTTTCCTGCTCCCATGCTCCTCCCTCTGGCTTTCCCTGCTTACCCTACCCACTCCTGTCCCCTAACTTCTCCCTGCTCCCTCTCCTGATTCTTGTTCCCTCTGCATGGTCCCCATCTGACTCTTCCTTCATCCCTCTGTTTACTGTTCCTTCTAAATGTTTCTTGTTATTTCTGACTGTCCCCTGGTCTGTTTCCTGATGCCTCTGTTTATTGCTTCCTCTGATTGTCCCTTGTTCCATTGTTCCATGCCTCCTGTTTCTTCTTCCCTCTGACTGATCCCTGATGCCTCTGACTGTCCTGTGTTCCCTTTGACAGCTATTCCTCTAGCTGATCCTTAGTCTGTGGCACCATTCTGGTTGCACCCTAGTCCATCTGGCTGCTCCCTGGTCCTGATGAACCTTTCTCATTCCTTCTAGTTGACACAGACTGACTGCCCTTTGACTCCTCTGACTTCTTTGTAGACCCAATTCTTCCCTGCTCCTTGGGCAGTCCTGGAATGCATTTCTAATATGCTCTCATCTGGTGCTCTGCATCTGGTCCATGGACCACTGTATGTGAAGTGCTGGTCTACCTGGCTCCTAGCCTAGGCTCTTGATCATCAACATATACTACTTCTGTGTGCTTTGTGCCACAGCTGGGTTCTGTACTTTCACCTTCTGCATCACTTGCATTACATCTGACTTTTGACTGGCTCCTTTGGCTGTTTCTTGGGCAGGGTGACCAACTGTCCCAGTTTGCCTAGGACTTTCCCTGTTGTAGCAGTGAAGTTCCACATCCCATGAAGCCCCTATTGCCCTATCTCAGGGAGCTCTGGATGCTCCCCAGACTCTCTCTGGCTTCTGCAACTGTCCCTTAACCCCAGTGCCCACTACATGGGGCCTCTGGCTTCGGGAATGGATACTATGCCTTCCAGCTGTTCTCTAGTCCCTCTAGTTGTTCCCAGGTCAGACAGGCTGCTATCCAAACCAGATATATCTTTGATGTCCACTTTGCTGTTCCCTCTGGCTACTCCCCAACCTCTACAACTGTTCCTTGTTGCCTCTGGTGCCCTTGGCTACTCCTCATCCTCAGAGGTCCTTCTGCCTCTCCAACTGTCCCATGGGTCTGTCCCTTTCCTGCCCCTCCAACCTGTTCTACAGCCTCAGCAGCTGGTCCCTAGCTTCCTCTGGCTGCTGCATTTCCCAGGCTCATCTTTCCCATTTCCCATTTCTGTTCCCCAGTATCTCTGCCTTTCCCCATCCTCTCAGATTCTCCTCTGACCCCTGGTACCTCTTGAAGTGGCTTGTCTGGCAGGCTCTTACCCAGTACACCAAACCTTTTTGCTTTTTCCTTTTAGCTGATTCTTCTGTTTCCTTGTCCCTGTGGATGGTCCCTGTTCCCTCTGGTTGATATCTGGTTCCTCTATTTCCTGGTCCCTCCTCCCATTTTGAGATCCTTCTAATTGTTCTCATATCCTCTGGCTCTTCCTTTCTCCCCACTATTAACACTTCTCCAGCCCCAACTACTGTTTCTTGGTCTCTCTGCTGCTCCTGGCCTCTGGCTCTTGTTTCCCATTTCCTCTGTTTGTTCCACTGATTTCCCACCTGTCCCCTGGGCCCCTTGGCTATCCTCTATTTCCAATAAGTGCAACATGGTCCCTCCAGCTGTTCCCTGTGGCTATTCCTCATCCCTCTTTCTCTTACTGACACTTCTGCCTGTTTTCCAGCTTCAGCCACTATTTCTTAGCCCAACTGGCTGTTCCTCACCCCTGGGGACATTTTTATTGGTTCCTTGGTATCTCTTCCCATTCCCTGCTCTCTGACATCTAATGAAAAAACTAAGAACCTAACAGATAAATACGTGAATAAATAATATTTACTAGGGCTTGGTCATTTCCATCTCTTCTTGCAAATGGGCAGAGGTCTATGGTTGGGAAGGAAGACATGAATGGAGAAATGTGCCTTGCAGAGATCAGAATCATTCGTCTAGAAATTTCCATACATTGGCTGGGCAAGAGGCCATGTGCAGAAGGACTTGGGAGGACCACATTGTTGTGGCCCCAACCTGTGGGTCTGTGACTGGTATGATGGAGAAGAGCCTGGACAAGGACAATTTTCCAAGAGTGGAAGTGCCCTACTGTTAGGCAGCAATTCATTTACCATTCAATGTCCCTATACCTTTGACTCAAAATATAATTTCAGTGACTTGGGCAAAAAGATTTAAGTGTAAGAATTTCACCATAGCAGTTTTCATCACAACAGACAACCTAGAACACCCTAAATTCACATATAGTGGATTGGTTAAATTAAATATAGTTTATCCATAGGATATAGTTTATCCTATGCATCACGTGTGTGTGAAGAAAAATATTTACTGCCTAGAAAATTATATTAAACTGCCAAGTTAAAAAGGAAACAACCAAATACTATGACTTCATTTTTAAACTTGAGCTATATAATGTATATGTGTGTGGTATGTATGTACACTCACAGCCCCACATGTATACCCACATACATGTACATACAAAGGAAAAAAAAACTGTAAGGAACTATAGCTAAATGTTAACAATGATTAACTTTGGCTAATGCTGGAATTATAAGTAATGTTTTATTCTCTTGTATTTGCTTACCTGTATTTTCTAACATTATATTGTGAAATAATGAAATAGTAAACATCAAAATAATTTTTTAAAGTTTAATATTATCCTAATGACCACATGACCCTGAGCCCCTGTGACAAGGAGCCTGTCCCCAGAGGTGACAGCATCCACAGGACAGTCGGAAAGAGGGAGCTGTGGGGCAAGGTCTGGCTCCCTCATCATCTTGCTCTGTTTACAGAATCTCAAGGGGAACTTTTAGTGGGAAACTTGGTCTTGGCTATTGTGTGGTGAGGGTGGAAGACATGGTCAGGAGACAAGGTTCCAGTCCACTGCTGTCACTCACAATCCCAGAGGCCTGGGCAAGTCATGTACCTTCTCAGGCCACTTTACTCATCTTTGAGAGGAGGAGGAAGCAGAGGGGCCCTAGAGACTGTGGTCACCCTACTACCCTGCCATTCTCTAAGTTCCAAAGAAAGGGGATTTTTCTGCCCTAGATCAGGATAGAGGAGAAATCAGCAAATCCCCAAGGATCAGGGGAAAGCAGGCTCTGGTAGGGATCAGCTGAGTGTGTGCACAGAGCCAGTGAGGACTGAAGGGCCTGTGCTGGGCGTCAGGGGGTAGCGTCTCCCTGGCTGGGGCCGGTGGTCACCCCCACCCAGACCTAGCTTGTGGACGCCCTGCAGGGAGCTGCCTCCCCCTCCTCTAGGCTGTGGGGCTGACCCTCCCAACCCACCTTTCCTCCATCGGCTGCATCACATTTTCCACTGAAACAGGAAGGGCTCTGGATGTGGGACACCAGCCACATGGTGCTCACGCAGCAGGAGGATGGTGACCTGTCTCAGGGACACCAAGTCTGGAATTTGCCCCTCCTGTGACACACTTGCCCCTGCCCTGAGTCCCTAGTGACAGGTCGGGGCCATCTCCTCACTGAATAAACTCCTGTCCCTTGAGCCCTGTCTCTCCTCACCTCACACACACTGCCATGTCCCTCTGCAGCCAGGGCTGGGGACCACTGGGGAGAGCTCCGGTTGGCTGGCATTGTCCCGCTGAGCCTCAACCCTCAGGCTCTCCTGCTGACAACTCCGCTCTTCCCGGTACCCTGAGGCCAGGCGGGTCCGTGGACTCAGCCAGAGCTTCTGGGGCTGGAAGGAAGATCCTGCAGCCTTCACTACGGGGTCTGGCCCAGGGGCTGCGCAGAGACTCCAAGAAACCTGGAAAGACAGTGTCCACGTGGTCAGTCATTCAGCATTCACCCCATAAATGCTTCCTGGGGGCACCAAAGTACAGTTTACAACACTGGATACTGTGGAAGAGAAAAGTTCAGTAATCAACACCAAGTATTAGCATACAATATGGAAAAAAACTCATGAGATTTGGTGTAAAACGTATGAGAGTTTGAATTCCAGCTCTTTTGCATTCTAGCTGGAATCTGGGGAAGCCACTTTAGTCTGAGTTTCTTCACCTTAAAACTGAGGATGGGGGCTTCCCTGGTGGCGCAGTGGTTGGGAGTCCGCCTGCCGATGCAGGGGACACGGGTTTGTGCCCTGGTCCGGGAGGATCCCACATGCCGCGGAGCGGCTGGGCCTGCGGGCCATGGCCGCTGAGCCTGCGCGTCTGGAGCCTGTGCTCTGCAACGGGAGAGGCCACAGCAGTGAGAGGCCCGCGTACCGCAAAAACAAACAAACAAACAAAAAACTGAGGATGAAAACACCCATCTCATAGGGCTGTTAGAGTTAAATGACATGATGCTTCAAAAGCACTCCTATTTGGCATCAGGAACACACTCCATTGATATTAAATATTGCTGTTATTATAAGGTGCAAGGAATGTTTTATTCGGTACCTCATTTAATTTTCACACTCATCCTATGAACTAGGCATTACTTTTGCTATTATTCCCATTTACCATCAGATAGAGCTGTTCATAAATATTAAGAAATTTGCCCCAAGATCTCTTAGATTAGGGGGAAGGACAGGGATTCAAACCCAGGTCTGCCTAGCTCCAAAGTACATTTTCTTAACTACTGTGCCATATGGTATTCTATACGTGGAAGAATCACAATAAACATTATTTCTGTTTCTTGCTGCCTTTAAAGTGCTCTGGCTGAAGGATGACATGTCACATGTGATAAACCAAGCGTCTGTATAATTCAGTGCACATTCTGGGCAACTTATAGAGCCCACCCACCCTCTTCTGCCAAAGATGAAAACATAAACTCTTTGCCCCCTCTCTCCCAATTCCCATCTGGCCCTGAAAGTCAGCATGTCTGCACAGGCTCCTAAATCGGTAACCTACACTGCTTGACAAAAACTGTGTCCCAAATGGTGCCATCAACTGGTTTCCATAGGTTCCTCAAATAATCACCAACACAGGCAACACAACCTCAATAGAAAATCAACTATTAATCTGCTCAATGCCCCCTGGATCCAAACCTGACCTCCTATAGGACTCCATAACTCACAGCCCATATGTAGAGTCAATGACTCCCATAAACCCCTCAAATATAGACCTTCCGGTCCATCACATACTAACTCACACAGTCCTGCAATTACCGATGTCTACAGGTCCCAATCAATGACTCCCATAGGGCTCCTAAAACTGTCTCCCAAAGACTTAAAATCCCAGGCTTGCAATCAATCTTTCACCACCTCAGTGTCCCAATCAATAACTCTCATGGACTGACTGATGACTCCAGATACTTTAGATGACTTCAGACCTCCAACTCTTATAAAACCTCAAGAATTTCTACAGAGGTCTCAATCACTTACCAACATATGTCTCTAATTATGTTTCTTCAAGGATTTCCCAAGATTATCACTCACTGACCCAACATGAATAGCATCTATAGGCCCTGGATTATCTAATCCTATTGGACTCTAACTCCGTGATGCCCCCCCCACAGAAATCCTCCCAATCCTTTACTCCCAGGGGAACCAAATCAACCCCAAATCTGGTTTGGTATTGAATTCAAAGAATAAAAAGAAAATTTAAAATGCTTCCAGGCAGAAACAGCATGTTATTTACAATGGAAAGGGATCACAATGGCACTAGATTTATTTGCAACAATAGGAGCCATATTAGAAGAAAACATCTACAAATTATTGAAAGGGACTGCAATCCAAGAATTTTAAACCCACTCTAGCTGAATACCATGCTTCCGTTAGAGCAAAAGACAATTTTAGACATACAAGCACTTATAACATTATATACCAATATTAGAATCTCAGGAGAATACTCAAGGGGATAGTCTAAGCAATTGTAAATTCAATAGTAACAGAAACCTCAAAATTGGAGGAAAGCAATTTTGAGAAATGATTATTGCAATTGATATATAGTTATAACTGAGTAAAGAAAAATGTATGTAATTGGGCACCTGGAACAAATAAGATTATTACTATTAATAAGTGGAAAAAATTTTAATACCCTGGGGAAATTTACTGAGTGAAATGAGGAGGAGGAAAATTATGCATCTCTTTTACTAGATCCAAATAATATTAAAACATTATTTGGATTTAGAAATAGAGAAAATATAGACAATCACATTTGTAAGGAAGGTGAAAGCAACTACTAGCAGAAATTGATAAAGATAAAACTCCAAACTATAATTCCAAAATAATAAGAAATTAAGAAATTAGAGGGGAATTAGGAGAAACATGACCAAACCAGCAAAAAAAAAAAAAAAAAGGAAAAGAGAAAGTGAGGAAATATCAACCACGTAAAATAAATAGTAAACATAAGATAATAGGAGGCATGAAATCAAATATATTAGAATTCAACTAAATTGAATGAGCTGAATTCTGATGTAAAAGATAAGGACTATGGGATTGGGTTAAAAAAAATACAGTTGCCACACATCTAAAACAAAAAGACAAAGATGTGAAATGAAGCACTGGACAGAAGTATGCCATGTTATTTGCTACTCTTTCCATTATGGTCAGCATTAGTTACGGCTTGTTAGGAAATCGTTGCCTACCTCAGAGTCATAAAGATGTTTAATGTTTTCTTCTAAAAGTTTTACTGTTTTATCTTTCACATTTAGATCTATAGTCTTCCCAGGAAGGATTTGGTGTGTGGTATGTGTTAGGGTCAAGATTCATTTCTTCCATATTGGTGTCAAGATGATCCAGTACCACTTATTAAAAAGATTACCCCTTGGGCTTCCCTGGTGGCACAGTGGTTGAGAGTCTGCCTGCCAATGCAGGGGACACGGGTTCGTGCCCCGGTCCGGGAAGATCCCACATGCCGCGGAAAGACTGGGCCCGTGAGCCATGGCCGCTGAGCCTGCACGTCCGGAGCCTGTGCTCCGCAATGGGAGAGGCCACAACAGGGAAAGGCCCGCGTACCGCAAAAAAAAAAAAAAAGATTACCCTTTTTCCAGGTTGCCTTGTGACCATATATGTGGGAGTCCATTCCCAAACTCTGTATTCCCATTGGTCTATTTGTCTATTCTTGGACCAGTACTACACTGTCTTAATTAATGTGCTTCATATTAAGCTTTGATATCTGGTAGAGTAAAAGATTATTAAGTTGGATTGCATTCAAAGTAAGGACCTCTGTTCATGAGAAGACAAAATTAAGAGCATAAAGGCAAATCCCACAGTGGGAGAAGATAATTGCAATACCTGTATCTGACAAACAACTCATATCTCAAATATATTAAGAATTCCTAGAAATCAATAAGAATGATAGAAGAAGAACACAAGGATCAGACACTTCACAAAGAAGATATCCAAATGGCAAATAAGCATAGGAAAAGATGCTCAAATTCATAAGTTAGCAAGAAAATATAAGCTACAGATACTCATCCACATCCACCAGAAATGGCTTAAATGAAAAGGATTGAAAATAACCAAGAGCTGGCAAGGTTGTAGAGCAACTGAAACTCATAAATTGTTTTTTAGGAGCATAATATACTACAAACACTTTGGAAAACTGTTTGGTAGTATTTGTTAAAGCTGAACATATGCTTTATATCCTATGACCCAGCTATTCCATCGAAGCATTTACTCAAGAGAAATGCGAACATATGTTTACCAGAAGACAGGTATGATGATGGTCACAGTGGCTTTATTCAAAACTGAAAAGTATGCAAATGCCCATCAGCATTAGAATGGATAAACAACTTGTCCTTTATTAATACAAGGAATTAATACACAGCAACGAGAATCAACAACTGCTATACACAACACGCACAAATCTTATCTCATGAACATTATATTGGCCAAAGAAGCCAGACCTGAAAGAGCAATGAATCAATATTATATGATTACATTTCTATACATTTCAAAAACATGTAAAACTAATCCATGTTGTTAAAAGTTAGGATATTGATACCCCTTGGAAGGAAGTTAGTGATTGGAAAGGAACACAGGAGGGCTTCTTGAATGTTAGGAATGTTTTATTTCTTGATCTAGGTGGCTGGTTGTGCAGGTTTGTTCAGTCTTTTAAAATATCATCAAGCTAAACATGCATAATGTGTGCACTTTTCTGTATTATAATTCAATAAAGATTTTAAAAATATATAATACCCCAGACAAATGCAAGAAAATGAAAGTAGGTCTAGAAATATATTGAGGTGGAAATTAAGGTCCAGGGTGCACAATAGATTAACAAAAAGGGAGTCTCTTTTAATATAAAATATACAATAAAGAAGTGATAACTTGCATAAACCTTTAGAGTCATTCAACATATACAAATAAAACCAGCACAAATGCATGGAACCACGTGAAGTCTTAAAAATCATAATTATGAGGACTTCCTCTTCTGGAGATGAAGTAGATATAATTTTATCTATTCTTCCTGCTAAATACAGCTGAAAACTCTGGACATTATCCAGAAAACATAGGAAAACTCTGAAAGGTGGAATGAAGAAGGCAGACTGGCTAAGGATCGTGAGACCTAAAAAAATGACATGGCAAAAAAAAAAAAAAATGACATGGCAGTGAGTTCTCTGGGTTATCCCTTAGCCTCATATAGCCTAGACTAGGTCCTGGAGAAGCTACAACCCAGAAAGGCCAATGGGTACAGACAAAAACTGCCCCAAGAAAGCCTGCTCTCTCTAGTCAAAGGACCAGGAAAGGGGCAGTCTAGCAAGATAGAAAACTTTCAGACAATGATGGCTCTACTCAAGCCAAACACAGAAAACACTGCAGCCCCAGCCCCACGACTAACAGCAAGGCCAAGTGGATCCAAGCCTAGACTTCTACACTTGTCAGACTGTAAGAAGGCACCCCCAGGCCCCAGCCCCCTGCCAGGGTGGTGTCAGAGAAAGCCTAATAGGGTGCTGTATCTTTCTTTCCTTGCTGGGAAATAACAGCTGCCTTCTCCTCCCCTACCTGTCGGTAACAGTGGATACCAAGGAAAGCAGTGACGAGGTGCCTACCCCCTCCCAGCCAGGGTGGTATCAGCAGAAGCCTAGTGGGGAGGTGGAATCCCCACCCTCACTGAACAATAACAAGGAGTCCCCTGGCAAAAAAAAAAAAAAGAGGGCAAGCGAGAACTTGGACTTCCAACCCACCTGTCAATAACAAATGTCACCTGTGATGTGACATTTCCCTTCACCAAACAGAGCTCTGTCAAAGAAAGCCTGATAAAACATAAGAGTCAAATAAATTCTAGAGCCTCATAATATAATACCCAAAATGTCCTGGACATACTAAAAAAAAAATCAAGTGTCATTAGAGAAATGCAAATCAAAACTACAATGAGGTATCACCTCACACCAGTCAGAATGGCCATCATCAAAAAGTCTACAAACAATAAATGCTGGAGAGGGTGTGGAGAAAAGGAACCCTCCTACACTGTTGGTGGGAATGTAAATTGGTACAGCTACTATGGAGAACAGTACGAAGGTTCCTTAAAAAACTAAAAATAGAACAAGCATATGACCCAGCAATCCCACTACTGGGCATATACCCTGGGAAAACCATAATTCAAAAAGACACAGGCACCCCAATGTTCATTGCAGCACTATTTACAATAGCCAAGACATGGAAGCAACCTAAATGCCCATTGACAGATGAATCGATAAAGAAGATGTGGTACATATATACAATGGAATATTACTCAGCCATAAAAAAGAATGAAATAATGTCATTTACAACAACATGGATGGACCTAGAGATTATCATACTAAGTGAAGTAAGTCACACGGAGAAAGACAAATAACATATGATATCACTTATATGTGGAATCTAAAAATTAATTCAAATGAATCTGTATACAAAACAGAAACAGACTCACAGACGTAGAAAACACACTTATGGTTACAAAAGTGGAAAGGTGGGGGGGGAGGGATAAATTAGGAGGTTGGGATTAACATATACACACTACTATACATAAAATAGATAATCAACAAGGACCTACTGTATAGCACGGGGAACTCTACTTAATACTCTGTAATAACCTATATGGGAAAAGAATCTGAAAAAGAGTAGGCATATGTAAATTATAACTGAATCACTTTGCTGTACAACTGAAATTAACACAACATTGTAAATCAACTATACTCCAATATAAAATTTAAAATTTTTAAAAAGAAAGAAAAACATCAAAGCTAAGAAAAGGGGAAGAATACATATGAGCTTCACTTGTGTTCAGGAAAAAAAATAAGATGTCATACTAAGAACCAGGTAAATCTCAACTCGAATGAGAAAAGACAATGAGGATGGCGGAAGAGTAAGACGTGGAGATCACCTTCCTCCTCACAAATAGATCAGAAATACATCTACATGTGAACAACTCCTACAGAACACCTACTAAACGCTGGCAGAAGACCTCAGAACTCCCAAAAGGCAAGAAACTCCCCATGTACCTGGGTAGGGCAAAGGAAAAAGAAAAAACAGAGACAAAAGAATAGGGACGGGACCTGCACCAGTGGGAGGGAGCTGTGAAGGAGGAAAGGTTTCCACATACTAGGAAGCTCCTTGCGGGCAGAGACTGCAGGCGGCGGAGGGGGAAAGCTTAGGAGCCACGGAGGAGAGCACAGCAACAGGGGTGCGGAGGGCAAAGCAGAGAGATTTCTGCACAGAGGATCAGTGCCAACCAGCACTCACCAGCCAGGGCTTGTCTTGTCACCCGCCGGGGCGGGCGGGGGCTGGGAGCTGAGGCTCGGGCTTCAGAGGTTGGATCCCAGGGAGAGGACTGGGGTTGGCTGCGTGAACACAGCCTGAAGGGGGCTAGTGTGCCACAGCTAGCCATGAGGGAGTCCAGGAAAAAGTCTACAGCTGCCGAAGAGGCAAGAATATTTTTCTTGCCTCTTTGTTTCCTGGTGCGCGAGGAGAGGGGATTCAGAGTGCTGCCTAAATGAGCTCCAGAGATGGGCGCGAGCCGTGGCTATCAGCGTGGACCCCAGAGACGGGCATGAGATGCTAAGGCCACTGCTGCGGCCACCAAGAAGCCTGTGTGCAAGCACAGGTCACTGTCCACACCTCCCCTCCCAGGAGCCTGTGCAGCCCGCCACTGCCAGGGTCCCGTGATCCAAGGACAACTTCCCTGGGAGAACACACGGCGCGCCTCAGGCTGGTGCAACGTCACACCGGCCTCTGCCGCAGCAGGCTTGCCCCACATCTATACCCCTCCCTCCTCCCGGCCTGAGTGAGCCAGAGCCCCCGAATCAGCTGCTCCTTTAACCCCGTCCTGTCTGAGCGAAGAACAGACGCCCTCAGGCGACCTACATGCAGAGGCGGGGCCAAATCCAAAGCTGAACCCCAGGAGCTGTGCAAACAAAGAAGAGAAAGGGAAATCTCTCCCAGCAATCTCAGGAGCAGTGGATTAAATCACCACAATCAACTGGATGTACCCTGATTCTGTGGAATACCTGAATAGACAATGAATCATCCCAAACTGAGGAGGTGGACTTTGGGAGCAACGATATATATATATATATTTTTTTTCTCTTCTTCTCTTTTTGTGAGTGTGTATGTGTATGCTTCTGTGTGTGATTTTGTCTGTACAGCTTTGCTTTTACCATTTGTCCTGGGTTCTATTTGTCCGTTTTTTTTTTTTAAGTACACTTTTTAGCGCTTGTTATCATTGGTGGATTTGTTTTTTGGTTTGGTTGCTCTCTTCTTTCTTTTTTTTAATTAATTAAACTTTTTTAATAACTATTTTTTATTTTAATAACTTTATTTTATCTTATTTTATTTCATTTTACTTTATTTTATTCTATTTTACCTTCCTCTTTCTTTCTTTCTTTTTTTCTTACTTTTATTCTGAGCCGTGTAGATGACAGGCTCTTGGTGCTCCAGCCAGGCATCAGGGCTGGGCCTCTGAGGTGGGAGAGCCAAGTTCAGGAAATTGGTCCACCAGAGACCTCACAGCTCCACGTAATATCAAACGGTGAAAATCTCCCAGAGATCTCAATCTCAACCAAGACACAGCTCCACTCAATGACCAGCAAGCTACAGTGCTGGACACACTATGCCAAACAACTAGCAAAACAGGAACACAACCCCACCCATTAGCAGAGAGGCTGCCTAAAATCATAATAAGGTCACAGACACCCCAAAACACACCACCAAATGTGGACATGCCCACCAAAAAGACAACATCAAGCCTCATCCACCAGAACACAGGCACTAGTCCCCTCCACCAGGAAGCCTACACAACCCACTGAACCAACCTTAGCCACTGGGGGCAGAAACCAAAAACAATGGTAACTATGAACCTGCAGCCTGTGAAAAGGAGACCCCAAACACAGTAAGATAAGCAAAATGAGAAGACAGAGAAACACACAGCAGATGAAGAAGCAAGGTAAAAACCCACCAGGCCTAACAAATGAAGAGGAAATAGGCAGTCTACATGAAAAAGAATTCAGAATGATAGTAAAGATGATCCAGAATCTTGGAAATAGAATGGAGAAAATACAAGAAACATTTAACAAGAATCTAGAAGAAGTAAAGAACAAAAAAACAATGATGAACAATACAATAAATGAACTTAAAAATTCTCTAGAAGGGATCACTAGCTAACTGAGGCAGAACAATGGATAAGTGACCTGGAAGATAAAATAGTGGAAATAAACTACTGCAGAGCAGAATAAAGAAGAAAGAATGAAAAGAATTGAGGACAGTCTCAGAGACCTCTGGGAGAACATTAAATGCAACAACATTTGAATTACAGGGGTCCCAGAAGAAGAAGAGAAAAAGAAAGGGACTGAGAAAATATTTGAAGAGATTACAGTTGAAAATTTCCCTAACATGGGAAAGGAAATAGTTAATCAAGTCCAGGAAGCACAGAGAGTCCTATTCAGGATAAATCCAAGGAGAAACATGCTGACACATATTAATCGAACTATCAAAAATTAAATACAAAGAAAATTTAAAAGCAGCAAGGGAAAAACAACAAATAATATGCAAGGGAATCCCAATAAGGTTAACAGCTGGTCTTTTAGCAGAAACTCTGCAAGCCAGAAGGCAGTGGCAGGTCATATTTAAAGTGATGAAAAGGAAAAACCTAAAACCAAGATTACTCTACTCAGCAAGGATCTCATTCAGATTTGACTGAGAAATTAAAACCTTTACAGACAATCAAAAGCTAAGAGAATTCAGCACCACCAAACCAGCTTTACAACAAATACTAAAGGAACTTCCCTAGGCAGGAAACACAAGAGAAGGAAAAGACTGACAATAACAAACCCAAAACAATTAAGAAAATGGTAATAGGAACATACATATGGATAATTACCTTAAATGTAAATGGGTAAATGCTCCAACCAAAAGACATATACTGGCTGAAAGGATACAAAAACAAGATCCATATATATGCTGTCTACAAGAGACACACTTCAGACCTAGGGACACATACAGACTGAAAGTGAGGGGATGGAAAAAGATATTCCATGCAAATGGAAATCAAGAGAAAGCTGGAGTAGCAATTCTCATATCAGAACAAATAGACTTTAAAATAAGACTAGTACAAGAGACAAAGAAGGACACTACATAATGACCAAGGGATCAATCCAAGAAGATATAACAATTGTAACTACTTATGCACCCAACATAGGAGCACCTCAATACATAAGGCAAATACTAACAGCCATAAAAGGGGAAATCGACAGTAACACAATCATAGTAGGGGACGTTAACATCCCACTTTCACCAATGGACCAATCATCCAAAATGAAAATAAATAAGGAAACACAAGCTTTAAATGATACATTAAACAAGATGGACTTGATTGATATTTATAGGACATTCCATCCAAAAACAACAGAATATATTTTCTTCTCAAGTGCTCATGGAACATTCTCCAGGATAGATCATATCTTGGGTCACAAATCAAGCCTTGGTAAATTTAAGAAAATTGAAATCGTATAAAGTATATTTTATGACCACAACGCTATGAGACTAGATACCAATTACAGGAAAAAATCTGTAAAAAATACAAACACATGGAGGCTAAACAATACAGTACTTAATAACCAAGAGATCACTGAGGAAATCAAAAAATACCTAGAAACAAATGACAATGAAGACACGACGACCCAAAACCTATGGGATGCAGCAAAAGCAGTTCTAAGAGGGAAGTTTATAGCAATACAATCCTACCTCAAGAAACAAGAAATATCTCAAATAAACAACCTAACCTTACACCTAAAGCAATTAGAGAAAGAAGAACAGAAAAACCCCAAAGTTAGCAGAAGGCAAGAAATCATAAAGATCAGATCAGAAATAAATGAAAAAGAAATGAAGGAAACGATAGCAAAGATCAATAAAACTAAAAGCTGGTTCTTTGAGAAGATAAACAAAATTGATAAACCATTAGCCAGACTCAACAAGAAAAAAAGGGAGAAGAGTAAAATCTATAGAATTAGAAACGAAAAAGGAGAAGTAACAACTGACACTGCAGAAATACAAAGGACCAGGAGAGATTCCTACAAGCAATTATATGCCAATAAAATGGACAACCTGGAAGAAATGGACAAATTCTCAGAAATGCACAACCTTCCGAGACTGAGGCAGGAAGAAATAGAAAATGTGAACAGACTGAACACAAGGACTGCAACTGAAACTGTGATTAAAAATCTTCCAACCAACAAAAGCCCAGGACCAGATGGCTTCACAGGTGAATTCTACCAAACATTTAGAGAAGAGCTAACACCTATCCTTCTCAAACTCTGCCAAAGTATAGCAGAGGGAGGAACACTCCCAAACTCATTCTATGAGGCCACCATCACCCTGATACCAAAACCAGACGAAGATGTCAAAGAGAAAGAAAACTACAGGCCGATATCACTGATGAACATAGATGCAAAAATCCTCAACAAAACACTAGCAAACAGAATGCAACAGCACATTAAAAGGATCATACACCATGAACAAGTGGGGTTTATCCCAGGAATGCAAGAATTCTTCAAAATACACATATCAAGCAATGTGATACACCATATTAACAAATTGAAGGAGAAAAACTATATGATCATCTCAATAGATGCAGAGAAAGCTTTCTACAAAATTCAATACCCATTAATCATAAAAACCCTCCAGAAAGTAGGCATAGAGGGAATTTTCCTCAACATAATAAAGGCCATATATGACAAACCCACAGCCAACATTGTTCTCAATGGTGAGAAACTAAAACCATTTCCACTAAGATGAGGAAGAAGACAAAGTTGCCCACTCTCACCACTATTATTCAACATAGTTTTGGAAGTTTTACCCACAGCAATCAGAGAAGAAAAGGAAATAAAAGGAACCCAGGGCTTCCCTGGTGGCTCAGTGGTTGGGAGTCTGCCTGTCGATGCAGGGGACACGGGTTCGTGCCCCAGTCCAGGAAGATCCCATATGCCGCGGAGCGGCTGGGCCCGTGAGCCATGGCCGCTGAGCCTGAGCGTCCGGAACCTGTGCTCCGCAACGGGAGAGGCCACAACAGTGAGAGGCCCGCGT